>NC_143032.1:15177500-15295000 GCF_057628025.1 Oncorhynchus mykiss
TGACTAGTCAGTCATACTACTGTGGTGACTAGTCAGTCATACTACTGTGGTGACTAGTCAGTCATACTACTGTGGTGACTAGTCAGTCATACTACTGTGGTGACTAGTCAGTCATACTACTGTGGTGACGTCGCCGTCGATGCATTTATAAATTAATCCTGTGACTGATGTGGTAAACTCCTCAATACCATCGGATGAATCCCAGAACATATTCCAGTCTGGGCTAGCAAAACAGTCCTGTACCTTAGCATCTGCTTCATCGGATCACTTCCCTATCTACTTGTAAGCAGGAATCTGGAGGATAGAGTTATGGTCAGATTTGCCAAATGCAGGGCAAGGGAGAGCTTTATATGTGTCTCTGTGTGTGGAGTAAAGGTGATCTAGAGTTTTTTTCCCTCTAGTTGCACTGGTGTCATTCTGGTAGAAATTAGGTAAAATGGATTGCTGTTTTCCTTCAATAAAATCACCGCCACTAGGAGTGGTGCCTCTTGGTGAGCATTTTGTTTTTGGGTTATGGCCCTATATAGCTAGTTGGGTGTGGTCTTAGTGCCATATCTAGATTAGATATAGATCCTGTAACCAGGTAAGTGTGCTCTCCAGCTATCAGTGATGATCGATCAAATAATCTTCCAAGTGCCTCTGCCATTGCCCCAATTTTGTAGCACATGAGAACTGACCAATATAGTGGCTTGGTCTGTATTGGGTTGTGATATGAAGTTAAGGCCTCTGCTAACCTTGGTGCACAGCAGTCATTTTGTGCCCAGAACAGCTCATACCCTTATTGAGTGTCACTTTGGTTGCATGTCACAGATATGTGGCGACTGGCGAGCCACGCTGAAGGTCTCTTTTGGACACATTTAGTCCAACTGCTCTGAGGCGTGTAGGGATCCAGATCTTTAGGGTTTTATTGTGACCAGTATCAGAAATTCTGTTTTCACAAATCAAAAATTTAGGATACAGTTCATAGCCACCTGAATATCTTCCATTACATTGTGTCCCTCAGTTTAAGACTTGGAATGATGGGTGTTCACTTCGATGTTGCCATGGTGTTACAGACAAAGACCCTGTGTGACTGGCCGCATGCTTGCTCTACACAAGGATCTCTGGCATGCCTCTCAGTGTGTGACGATGAATATTCACACACACACACAGCACACACACACACACACACACACACACACACACACACACACACACACACACACACACACACACACACACACACACACACACACACACACACACACACACACACACATATAAACAAACACAAACTCAGTCCCCACACCCATACACACTCAGAGCATCTTCCCCTGTGTTGGTGGTTGAATATTCAGACCCAGGCGTGTGAGACAGGGGGAATAAGGTTGTGTTTATTAGCTGCTCCCTTGGTGTGTTCTAAATTGCCTTGTTTGCTCGGCACAAGCACACAAACAGATGCTGTCTCCTCTGCTATGGGTAATTCACTCTGTCTCTGGGTAACTACTGGAGGACCTCCCATGCCACACACACTCATGTCACATCTCTCACACACATGCACGCATGCTTGCACGCACTCACGCACTCACACACGCAGGCACACACACTGAAGCGCCACATATAGTAAACCTCAGCTCTTTGCCTCATCAGAGACACAATTTCACTCCTATTAAGAAAATCTGCATTTAGGTGGGCAGCATTGCTATCAGTCGAAATTAATCTGCTTTGACTGAATCCTAATGTGACCACAGTCATCCAGTAATTCTTGTCTGGATAGCTCCTCAGCACCAGCCTGAACCTTTTCACCCCCATACTCTCACCTCCTCTAACCCATCTCCGCTCCCCAGACAGGAGCTGTTTTCAGTGGGTGAACCCCCTCAGATGGGCTGGTTATGGTGGGTGAACACATGGGCTGGTTATGGTGGGTGAGGGCAGGCATGTCATTTAGCGCTCCATCAGTGAACCGCCGCTTCTCCTGCCTGCATTACTGTGATTAACATCCGCACAGAAGACCACTGTCACAAACAGACACACACACACACACTACCCTGTGATTGTCATCCGAGATAGGGTCTGCGATCTAGAGGGCCAACAGTAGAGGGCCAATGAGAAATTGTTGTGGTACAGTGCTTGTTCCTGTTTGTCTTTTTGTTCTGTCTCTTCTCTTACTTCCTCCCCAACAAAGGCAATTTGACTGTGTGATTATAGTAACGAAGCCAGTCCAGTTGAATATGTACAGCCCTACTGTTCGCCACATTAGCTCACACCCAGAGGCTCGACAAGGGCTGACCACAGTCTCTCCTCCTCAACCAGACAGAGAGGATCCGCAGTCCACAGACACACTGTTGCTGCTACTGCTGCTGCTACTGTTACACTGTTACTGCTACTATTACTGTTACACTGTTACTGCTACTGTTACACTGTTACTGCTACTGTTACTGTTACACTGTTACTGCTACTATTACTGTTACACTGTTACTGCTACTATTACTGTTACACTGTTACTGCTACTATTACTGTTACACTGTTACTGCTACTATTACTTTAACACTGTTACTGCTACTGCTACTGTTACACTGTTACTGCTACTATTACTGTTACAATGTTACTGCTACTGCTACTGTTACACTGTTACTGCTACTATTACTGTTACACTGTTACTGTTACTGTTACACTGTTACTGCTACTGTTACACTGTTACTGCTACTGTTACACGGTTACTGCTACTGCTACTGTTACAATGTTACTGCAACTGTTACACTGTTACTGCAACTGTTACAATGTTACTGCTAATGTTACACTGTTACTTCTACTGCTACGGTGACACTGTTACTGCTACTGCTACAGTTACACTGTTACTGCTACTATTACTGTTACACTGTTACTGCTACTGCTACTGTTACACTGTTACTGCTACTGCTACTTTAACAATGTTACTGCAACTGTTACACTGTTACTGTTACTGTTACACTGTTACTGCTACTATTTCACTGTTACTGCTACTGTTACACTGTTACTGCAACTGTTACACTGTTACTGCTACTATTACACTGTTACTGCTACTGTTACACTGTTACTGCTACTGCTACTGCTACTGCTACTGTTACACTGTTACTGCTACTGCTACTGTTACACTGTTACACTGTTACTGCTACTGTTAAACTGTTGCTGCTACTGTTACACTGTTACCGCTACTATTACACTGTTACTGCTACTATTACACTGTTACTGCTACTATTACACTGTTACTGCTACTGTTACACTGGTACTGCTACTATTACACTGTTACTGCTACTATTACACTGTTACTGTTACTGCTACTGTTGCACTGTTAGTGCTACTATTACACTGTTACTGCTACTGTTACACTGTTACTGCTACCACTACTGTTACTGTTACTGCTACTATTACACTGTTACTGCTACTATTACACTGTTAGTGCTACTATTACACTGTTACTGCTACTGTTACACTGTTACTGCTACTATTACTGTTACTGTTACTGCTACTATTACACTGTTACTGCTACTGTTACACTGTTACTGTTACTGCTACTATTACTGATACTGTTACTGTTACACTGTTACTGCAACTGTTACAATGTTACTGCTACTGTTACACTGTTACCTCTACTGCTACGGTGACACTGTTACTGCTACTGCTACAGTTACACTGTTACTGCTACTATTACTGTTACACTGTTACTGCTACTGCTACTGTTACACTGTTACTGCTACTGCTACTTTAACACTGTTACTGCAACTGTTACACTGTTACTGTTACTGTTACACTGTTACTGCTACTATTTCACTGTTACTGCTACTGTTACACTGTTACTGCAACTGTTACACTGTTACTGCTACTATTACACTGTTACTGCTACTGTTACACTGTTACTGCTACTGCTACTGTTACACTGTTACTGCTACTGCTACTGTTACACTGTCACACTGTTACTGCTACTGTTAAACTGTTGCTGCTACTGTTACACTGTTACCGCTACTATTACACTGTTACTGCTACTATTACACTGTTACTGCTACTATTACACTGTTACTGCTACTGTTACACTGGTACTGCTACTATTACACTGTTACTGCTACTATTACACTGTTACTGTTACTGCTACTGTTGCACTGTTAGTGCTACTATTACACTGTTACTGCTACTGTTACACTGTTACTGCTACCACTACTGTTACTGTTACTGCTACTATTACACTGTTACTGCTACTATTACACTGTTAGTGCTACTATTACACTGTTACTGCTACTGTTACACTGTTACTGCTACTATTACTGTTACTGTTAATGCTACTATTACAATGTTACTGCTACTGGTACACTGTTACTGTTACTGCTACTATTACTGATACTGTTACTGCTACTATTACACTGGTACTGCTACTGTTACACTGTTACTGCTACTGTTACACTGTTACTGCTACTGTTACACTGTTACTGCAACTGTCACACTGTTACTGCTACTGTTACACTGTTACTGTTACTGCTACTATTACTGTTACTGCTACTATTACTGTTACTGTTACTGCTACTATTACACTGGTACTGCTACTGTTACACTGTTACTGCTACTGTTACACTGTTACACTGTTACACTGTCACTGCAACTGTTACACTGTTACTGCTACTGTTACACTGTTACTGTTACTGCTACTATTACTGTTACTGTTACTGCTACTATTACACTGTTACTGCTACTATTACACTATTACTGCTACTATTACACTGTTACTGCTACTGCTACACTGTTACTGCTACTATTACACTGTTACTGCTACTGCTACACTGTTACTGCTACTATTACTGTTACTGCTACTATTACACTGGTACTGCTACTGCTACACTGTTACTGCTACTATTACACTGGTACTGTTACTATTACACTGTTACTGTTACTGCTACTATTACTGTTACAATGTTACTGCTACTGCTACTATTACACTGTTACTGCTACTATTACTGTTACACTGCTACTGTTACTGTTACACTGTTACAGCTAATGTTACACTGTTACTGCTACTGTTACACTGTTACTGCTACTGCTACTGTTACACTGTTACTGCAACTGTTACACTGTTACTGCAACTGTTACACTGTTACTGCTACTGTTACACTGTTACTTCTACTGCTACGGTGACACTGTTACTGCTACTGCTACAGTTACACTGTTACTGCTACTATTACTGTTACACTGTTACTGCTACTGCTACTGTTACACTGTTACTGCTACTATTACTGTTACACTGTTACTGCTACTGCTACTTTAACACTGTTACTGCAACTGTTACACTGTTACTGTTACTGTTACACTGTTACTGCTACTATTTCACTGTTACTGCTACTGTTACACTGTTACTGCAACTGTTACACTGTTACTGTTACTATTACATTGTTACTGCTACTGCTACTGTTATACTGTTACTGCAACTGTTACACTGTTACTGCTACTATTACACTGTTACTGCTACTGTTACACTGTTACTGCTACTGCTACTGCTACTGCTACTGTTACACTGTTACTGCTACTGCTACTGTTACACTGTTACACTGTTACTGCTACTGTTAAACTGTTGCTGCTACTGTTACACTGTTACCGCTACTATTACACTGTTACTGCTACTATTCAACTGCTACTGCTACTATTACACTGTTACTGCTACTTTTACACTGGTACTGCTACTATTACACTGTTACTGCTACTATTACACTGTTAATGTTACTGCTACTGTTGCACTGTTAGTGCTACCCTTTACACTGTTACTGCTACTGTTACACTGTTACTGCTACTACTAATGTTACTGTTACTGCTACTATTACACTGTTACTGCTACTATTACACTGTTAGTGCTACTATTACACGGTTACTGCTACTGTTACACTGTTACTGCTACTATTACTGTTACTGTTACTGCTACTATTACACTGTTACTGCTACTGTTACACTGTTACTGTTACTGCTACTATTACTGTTACTGTTACTGCTACTATTACACTGGTACTGCTACTGTTACACTGTTACTGCTACTACTACTGTTACTGTTACTGCTACTATTACACTGTTACTGCTACTATTACACTGTTAGTGCTACTATTACACGGTTACTGCTACTGTTACACTGTTACTGCTACTATTACTGTTACTGTTACTGCTACTATTACACTGTTACTGCTACTGTTACACTGTTACTGTTACTGCTACTATTACTGTTACTGTTACTGCTACTATTACACTGGTACTGCTATTGTTACACTGTTACTGCTACTGTTACACTGTTACTGCAACTGTCACACTGTTACTGCTACTGTTACACTGTTACTGTTACTGCTACTATTACTGTTACTGTTACTGCTACTATTACACTGGTACTGCTACTGTTACACTGTTACTGCTACTGTTACACTCTTACTGCTACTGTTACACTGTTACTGCAACTGTTACACTGTTACTGCTACTGTTACACTGTTACTGTTACTGCTACTATTACTGTTACTGTTACTGCTACTATTACACTGTTACTGCTACTATTACACTGTTACTGCTACTATTACACTGTTACTGCTACTGCTACACTGTTACTGCTACTATTACTGTTACTGCTACTATTACACTGGTACTGCTACTGCTACACTGTTACTGCTACTATTACTGTTACTGCTACTATTACACTGGTACTGTTACTATTACACTGTTACTGTTACTGCTACTGTTACACTGTTACTCCTACTGCTACCATTACAATGTTACTGCTACTATTACACTGTTACTGCTACTGTTACACTGTTACTGCTACTATTACTGTTACTGCTACTATTACTGTTACTCCTACTATTACACTGTTACTGTTACTATTACTGTAAATGCTACTATTACACTGTTACTGCTACTGCTACTGTTACTGCTACTATTACTGTTAATCCTACTATTACACTGTTACTGTTACTATTACTGTTACTGCTACTATTACTGTTACTCCTACTATTACACTGTTACTGTTACTATTACTGTTACTCCTACTATTACACTGTTACTGCTACTATTACACTGTTACTGCTACTGTTACACTGTTACTGCTACTATTACTGTTACTGCCACTATTACTGTTACTGCTACTATTACTGTTACTGCTACTATTACACTGTTACTGCTACTATTACACTGTTACAGCTAATGTTACACTGTTACTGCTACTGTTACACTGTTACTGCTACTGCTACACACAATAGGTGTTACACTGTTAGTGCTAGTGTTACTGCTTCTGCTACTATTACACTGTTACTGCTACTATTACACTGTTACTGCTACTGTTACAATGTCACTGCTACTGTTACACTGTTACTGCTACAGCTACTGTTACACTGTTACTGCTACAGCTACTGTCACACTGTTACTGCTACTTTACACTGCTACTGCTACTATTACACTGCTACTGCTACTATTAAACTGTTACTGCTACTGTTACACTGTTACTGCTACTGTTACACTGTTACTGCTACTATTACGCTGTTACTGCTACTATTACACTATTACTGCTACTGTTACACTGTTACTGCTACTATTACACTGTTACTGCTACTGTTACACTGTTACTGCTACTGTTACACTGTTACTGCTACTATTACACTGTTACTGCTACTGTTACACTGTTACTGCTACTGTTACACTGTTACTGCTACTATTACACTGTTACTGCTACTATTACACTGTTACTGCTACTATTACTGTTACTGCTACTATTACACTGTTATTGCTACTGTTACACTATTACTGCTACTGCTACACTTTTACTGCTAGTGTTACACTGGTATTATATTGCTGTTACCATTACTTCTACTGTTATTATATGATTTTCCCTCTTACTGCTACTGTTATCACATTTCTGTTACTGCTGTTGTTATTATATTACTGTTACTGCTGTTGTTATTATATTACTGTGACTGTTATTCTATTGCTGTTACTGTTGTTATATTACTGTTACTGCTACTGTTATTATATACTGTTATACTTAAAAATATAGCGATATATTTCACCTTTATTTAAGTTGAGAACAAGTTCACATTTACAACTGTGACCTGGCCAAGATAAAGCAAAGCAGTGCGACAACAACACAGTGTGTTCAAATGGCGTGAGGAGGTAGGCAATAAATAGGTGTCACGATCGTCGTATTGAGGAGACCAAAGTGCAGCGTGGTGTGAATGCATGATTTAATGAAAGACACGAAATAAACTAAAACATACAAACAAACTAACAAGACGACCGTGACTGCTATCGAAACACTGTGCTAACATGCAACATAACATAGACAATAACCCACGAAATACCCAAAGAAGATGGCTGCCTAAATATGGTTCAAATTCAGAGACAACGATAAACAGCTGCCTCTAATTGAGAACCAATCTAGGCAACCATAGACATACATAAACACCTAGATGGTAAACAACCCCATAAACCTACAAAAAACCCTAGACAGTACAAAAACACATACATCACCCATGTCACATCCTGACCTAACCAAAATATATAAAGAAAACAAGGAATACTCAGGTCAGGGCGTGACAATAGGCCATAGTAGCAAAGTAATTACAATTTAGCAGATTAACACTGGAGTGATAAATGAGCAGAAAAGTAATTGAAAACAATATGGGGATGAGGTAGGTAGATTGGGTGGGCTATTTACAGATGGACTATGTACAGATGCAGCGATCGGTTAGCTGCTCAGATAGCTGACGTTTAAAGTTGGTGAGGGAAATATAAGTCTCCAGCTTCAGCGATTTTTGCAATTCGTTCCAGTCACTGGCAGCAGAGAACTGGAAGGAAAGGCGGCCAAAGGAGCTGTTGGCTTTGGGGATGACCAGTGAGATATACCTGCTGGAGCGCGTGCTACGGGTGGGTGTTGTTATCATGACCAGTGAGCTGAGATAAGGCGGATCTTTACCTAGCATAGACCTATAGATGACCTGGAGCCAGTGGGTCTGGCGACGAATATGTATCGAGGGCCAGCCAACTAGAGCATACAGGTCGCAGTGGTGGGTGGTATAAGGTGCTTTGGTAACAAAACGGATGGCACTGTGATAGACTATTTTGCTATTTTGTAGATGACATCGCCAAAGTCGAGGATCGGTAGGATTGTCAGTTTTACTAGGGTAAGTTTGGCGACGTGAGTGAAGGAGGCTTTGTTGCGAAATAGAAAGCCAATTCTAGATTTGATTGTGGATTGGAGATGTTTGATTTGAGTATTTGTAGTTGTCCACATATTCTAGGTCAGAACCGTCCAGGGTAATGATGCTAGTTGGGTGGGTGGGTGCGGGCAGCGAACAGTTGAAAAGCATGCATTTGGTTTAACTAGCGTTTAAGAGCAGTTGGAGGCCACGGAAGGAGTGTTGTATGGCATTGAAGCTCGTTTGGAAGTTAAATAACACAGTGTCCAAAGAAGGGCCAGATGTACACAGAATGGTGTCGTCTGCGTAGAGGTGGATTAGGGAGTCACCCGCAGCAAGAGCGACATCATTGATATATACAGAGAAAAGAGTCGGCCCGAGAATTGAACCCTGTGGTACCCCCATAGGGACTGAGGTCCGGACAACATGCCCTCCGATTTGACACACTGAACTCTGTCTGCGAAGTAGTTGGTGAACCAGGCGAGGCAATCATTTGAGAAACGAAGGCTATTGAGTCTGCCGATAAGAATACAGTGATTGACAGAGTCGAAAGCCTTTGCAAGGTCGATGAAGACGGCTGCACAGTACTGTCTTTTATGGATGGCGGTTATGATATCGTTTTAGTGCCTTGAGCGTGGCTGAGGCGTGGCTGAGGTGATGAGCTCGGAAACCCGGATTGCACAGCGGAGAAGGTAAGGTGGAATTCGAAATGGACAATGATCTGTTTATTAACTGGCTTTCAAAGACTTTAGAGAGGCAGGGCAGGATGGATATAGGTCTATAACAGTTTGGGTCTAGAGTGTCACCCCCTTTGAAGAGGGGGATGACCACGGCAGCTTTCCAATCTTTAGGGATCTCGGATGATACGAAAGAGAGGTTGAACAGACTGGTAATAGGGGTTGCAACAATGACGGCAGAAATAGAAATAGAAGGTCCAGATTGCCTAACCCAGCTGATTTGTACGGGTCCAGGTTTTGCAGCTCTTTCAGAACATCTGCAATCTGGATTTGGGTGAAGGAGAAGCTGGGGAGGCTCGGGCAGGTAGCTGCTGGGGGGTGGGGGGGGTTGTTATTATATTATGTTATTATATTACTGTTGCTTTTACTGCTACTGATTATGCTGATGCTACTGCTGATGCTGATGCTACTGCTACTATTACTGTTACTGCTACTGCTACTGCTACTGTTACTGTTACTTTAAAGCTGCTGTTACTGTTGCTGCTGTTATTATATTACTGTTACTGTTACTGCTACTGTTACCGCTACTGTTATTATATTACTGTTACTGTTAATGCTACTGTTAATGCTACTGCTACTTTTACCTTTACTGTTATTGTTATTCTATTACTGTTATTGTTATTCTATTACTGCTACTGTTATTATACTACTGTTACTGTTACTTCTACTGTTATTAATATTACTGTTACTGTTACTGTTACTGTTAATGCTACTGTTATTATATTGCTGTTACTGCTACTGCCTCTGTTACCATGGCTGCTACTGTTATTATATTGCTGTTACTGCTACTGCCTCTGTTACCATGGCTGCTACTGTTATTATATTGCTGTTACTGCTACTGCCTCTGTTACCATGGCTGTTACTGTTATTATATGATTGTTACTGTTACTGCTACTTTTATTATATTACTGTGACTGCTACTATTACTGTTATTATATTATTGTTACTGTTACAGTTATTATATTACTGTGACTGCTACTATTACTGTTATTATATTATTGTTACTGTTACAGTTATTATATTACTGTTACTGTTATTATATTACTGTAATTGTTGTTATATTACTGTTACCATTACTGTTACTGTTATTATAGTACTGTTACTGTTATTATATAACTGTTACCATTACAGGTACAGTTATTATATTACTGTTAACGTTATTATATTACTGTTACTGTTACTGCTACTGTTATTATATTACTGTTACTGTTATTATATTACTGTTACTGTTATTATATTACTGTTACTGTTACTGTTATTATATTACTGTTACTGTTTCTGTTATTATATTACTGTTACTGTTACTGTTACTGTTATTATATTACTGTTACTGTTACTGCTACTGTTATCATATTACTGTTACTGTTTCTGTTATTATATTACTGTTACTGTTACTGTTACTGTTATTATATTACTGTTACTGTTTCTGTTATTATATTACTGTTACTGTTACTGTTACTGTTATTATATTACTGTTACTGTTTCTGTTATTATATTACTGTTACTGTTACTGCTACTGTTATTATATTACTGTTACTGTTTCTGTTATTATATTACTGTTACTGTTACTGTTACTGTTATTATATTACTGTTACTGTTACTGCTACTGTTATTATATTACTGTTACTGTTTCTGTTATTATATTACTGTTACTGTTACTGCTACTGTTATTATATTACTGTTACTGTTTCTGTTATTATATTACTGTTACTGTTACTGCTACTGTTATTATATTACTGTTACTGTTTCTGTTATTATATTACTGTTACTGTTACTGTTACTGTTATTATATTACTGTTACTGTTACTGCTACTGTTATTATATTACTGTTACTGTTTCTGTTATTATATTACTGTTACTGTTACTGTTACTGTTATTATATTACTGTTACTGTTACTGCTACTGTTATTATATTACTGTTACTGCTGCTGTTATTATATTACTGTTACTGCTGCTGTTATTATATTACTGTTACTGTTTCTGTTATTATATTACTGTTACTGCTGCTGTTATTATATTACTGTTACTGTTTCTGTTATTATATTACTGTTACTGCTACTGTTATTATATTACTGTTACTGTTTCTGTTATTATATTACTGTTACTGCTGCTGTTATTATATTACTGTTACTGTTTCTGTTATTATATTACTGTTACTGCTGCTGTTATTATATTACTGTTACTGTTTCTGTTATTATATTACTGTTACTGCTACTGCTACTGTTATTATATTACTGTTACTGTTTCTGTTATTATATTACTGTTACTGTTACTGTTACTGTTATTATATTACTGTTACTGTTACTGCTACTGTTATTATATTACTGTTACTGTTTCTGTTATTATATTACTGTTACTGTTACTGTTACTGTTATTATATTACTGTTACTGTTACTGCTACTGTTATTATATTACTGTTACTGTTTCTGTTATTATATTACTGTTACTGTTACTGTTACTGTTATTATATTACTGTTACTGTTACTGCTACTGTTATTATATTACTGTTACTGTTTCTGTTATTATATTACTGTTACTGTTACTGCTACTGTTATTATATTACTGTTACTGTTTCTGTTATTATATTACTGTTACTGTTACTGCTACTGTTATTATATTACTGTTACTGTTTCTGTTATTATATTACTGTTACTGTTACTGTTACTGTTATTATATTACTGTTACTGCTGCTGTTATTATATTACTGTTACTGCTGCTGTTATTATATTACTGTTACTGTTTCTGTTATTATATTACTGTTACTGTTTCTGTTATTATATTACTGTTACTGTTGTTATAATACTGTTACTGCTACTGCTATTGCTAATGCTACTGTTACTGTTATTATATTACTGTTACAGCTATTGCTACTGTTATTATATTACTGTTACTGTTTCTGTTATTATATTACTGTTACTGTTTCTGTTATTATATTACTGTTACTGTTGTTATAATACTGTTACTGCTACTGCTATTGCTAATGCTACTGCTACTGTTATTATATTACTGTTACAGCTATTGCTACTGTTATTATATTACTGTTACTGTTTCTGTTATTATATTACTGTTACTGTTTCTGTTATTATATTACTGTTACTGTTGTTATAATACTTATACTGTTACTGCTATTGCAAT
Source organism: Oncorhynchus mykiss (assembly GCF_057628025.1). Classification (NCBI taxonomy): domain Eukaryota; kingdom Metazoa; phylum Chordata; class Actinopteri; order Salmoniformes; family Salmonidae; genus Oncorhynchus; species Oncorhynchus mykiss. Next base: position 15,190,531 of record NC_143032.1, read on the forward strand.
GCTACTGCGCTGTCATAGATCTCAGCCTGTTAAACCACCGTATAGTCCATATCGTAGGACAGATCACATAGCTTAAGCAGACACAGCAGAATCAGATGGGGAACAGCCAAGACATCCGAAGGGGACTGGAAAGAGCAGCAGAGATACATAGGAGTAGTAGAGAATGCGTGTCTGTTAAGGTGTTTGTGTATGTGTGTCTGTGTGTGTGTGTGTGAGTGTATGTGTGTGTTTCACTTTATTGTAATTATGTGCCTAAACCCAGGGCCTCGTTTCACGGCCCTGGTGTGTCCGGCGGTGGAAAATAGTCAGTTTTGATTACAAAGTAAACGCTATGGTGTCGGACAGGCCGCTACACGCTGATATGCACTCTATCAGTGTGATTTATGCAAATTATGCACATTATTCCCGCAGGAATCTCTTCTGAAACTGCCAGGATAAATTGCCGGAAATTAGCCATAAAATCCATTGTGCAGGGAGTCTGAGGTGAAGACTGTGGAGGAGCCAAGGACACGGGGCTGCACTGGTTACGCTTGGCCTGGTGCTGGATACACATCCACATCCACCATGCACGCCATTCATGCCTGTTAAAAACCTCACACGTACACGCACAGATACACACGCACGCACACACACAGACAGACAGAACAGTCGTATTACATCTAGTAATGGATGTAAAATGATCTATTACAGTGAACAGAGCACCTGGGTTTGTTCTAATGTTTTGATATTGCACCCACAAGGCTTGTCTGGCTTCTTTGTCTCCTTTGCTTCTCTTTTTCATTAAGGCAAATTCATTTTTAAGATGTTCTAATATTATGTATTAGACCGATAGGTTAGCCATCAGCATTTTAAGAAGTTTTAATCTATCTACATTTGGCTTGCAGTTGTCATCTGTCAATTTGTAATACTGAAAATGTATAAATGATATGTATACAAAAATCTATTTAGGTTTTTTTTAGGTTATTTTTATATTTTGATGTTTCTATTTAAAATAACAAAGACCACCTTTGCCGTGTTTTTGACCCATAATCCTAATCTTTAGATCAGATTATCATCAAAACATACAATACAATCAGGTAATGGATAAATATTTGTAAAAACACTGTATACTCTAACAATAAAAAATAGTGAAAACAAAAGCCTGTCCTGTCATAGATTGGTCTGTCCCTGAGCCTGGACTCTCCATTTGTCTCGGCGCTGATGGTCACGTGATCAGCAGTACCAGTGTGTGAGCATGATGATGATGAGCGCATGGTGATTATGTCATCTTCATGTCTTTGGTGTAATGTGCAAGCCCTGGTTAATGACTATCAGAGAGAGGAGATGAATCCCACCCCACCTCAACCCTGATACACCAAGGGAGGGTCACCACATGCATACTGATGAGTTTGGCTAGATTATTACACACACACACATGTATACCCATACAGACATACACAAAACATAGCATTTCATTTTTGCATGTAAAATTACCTTTCACACTGGATTAAAATGTATACCAATGTGATGTCATTTTCAACAAACAGCAGATAATTTGTTCAGATAAAAAATATCTATACGATCAACCAAAATAGACCACAATGTGGGTCACATTAATATACTGGAATAAATAGAAATATTCTACGAACATGAGGAAATTATAATCCAATATGATAATCCAATATCAATCAGGACCCTCAACCTTGTACCCATGGCTTTGTCCTCATGTCGTCACGTTGATTTGGTTCAGTGGAGTAAACAACCGAACAACCAAATAACCAATCAACTTCGGCATCCTGTATCCCAACTCTAACAACACCAGAAATCACTAATGGGCAATTCCATGGTAAAGGTATTACACTTTGACTCAGTTTGTTTTACTTTAAAATGTATGCCAAACAAATACCATTGATTTCAAAGTTTAACAAGCCATACAACTCTATGCACAATGACTACTTTTAACAATTTCCACAGAAATTTTACAAAACCAAATTTAGTGGAAGAACGGTGTAGATTCAAACTTTGGTAACGGAATGGCAGTAAAATCTCCCATAGGTTTTTATACAACCACGTTTTCCAAAAACGTAAATATCTGCTCAGAATTAAGGTTCAAAGATGTCTGCAGAAAGAATGGGGTGTCAGCTATGACACTGCACCTTGAGTTTGAACAAATCTATTTTGGTTATTGAACTACGGTAAGTGAAGTGGATTACGGTTACGGAAATACAGCATGGGTCCCAGATCTGTACTACACAGGAATGCATCATTATTTCACAAGTTTGGACATCACAGCACAGCACAGCATTGCACAGTAGAGTACAGTACAGTAGAGTTCAGTACAGTACAGTACAGTACAGTACAGCAAAGTAGAGTATAGTGCAGTACAGTACAGTACAGTACAATATACTGCACTGTAATCTACTGTACTATACTCTACTTGTATTTACTGTACCGTATTGTACTGTATTGTGTTGGAATGCACTTTGCTGTTCTCTACTCACTATACTGTACTGTACTTGTCTATCCAAACGTGTGAAACATACCTCTATGATGGGCTCAGATTTGGTCCAATCCGGTTCGTCTGTAGACGTTAAAATGAAGGCCAGGGTGAACTAACCAAATTTCAACTATTTTACAACTTCCATGGATATCTGGTGTCGGTCGGCGCTCAGAGGGCGAGGATGCTGGTTACAATAAATGGAAAGATACGGGGCTCATGGGTAGGTGTCAGTAAGAACTGGTTGAGGTGACATTAACTGGAGAGTGAGGGAGAGAGTGAGGGAGAGAGGGAGAGAGGGCGAGAGAGAGAGAGAGAGAGAGAGAGAGGCAGAGAGATAGAGAGTATGTGAGAGAGAGAGAGAGAGAGAGAGAGAGAGAGAGAGAGAGAGAGTGGTTGTCCAGACTCAGACTGTTTTAACACTCTTGGTTAATCTTGGGGATCGGCGTCCCTTCGGGACAGTTATAAATCATGCAGCGCCTTGTGTCAAGATTTTAGAGAAACAACTAATGTTGGTACATATAAATGTCTTATATTGGCTGGAAGCTTAAATTCTTGTTAATATAACTGTCCAATTTACAGTAGCTATTACTGCGAAAAAATGCCATGATATTGTTTGAGGAGAGCTCAAACAACAAAACACTTTTTTCACCTCTGAAGGTGAAATGTGTACTTACATTCTGAAATCTTGCTCTGATTTATCATCCAAACAGTCCCAGAGATACCATGAAGGGTCATTTTGTTAGATAAAATCCTATTTCATATCCTAAAAAGGGCCATATAGCATGCACGATCGATTTTGTATTTCCACTCATTCAATTTGCAAAGAAAGAAATCTGTGAAAATCTGAACCTAAACGTTGTTTCAACCAACCAACATTTGTATGTATTCCTCAGAGATCCTAGAACGTAACCAGACTTCATTATATCATTAGGGGTGTAGTATATCCTATAGGACACCATATTTGGTCAGAGAGCGACACCTTCATGGTACGCTGATGACGCAAGCGGCCTTCACTTGAATGACTTTGTCAAATAAGCACCAATTAGGGTCAAGCAAAGCTAGCTAGACAGCCAATGAGCTGGGCTTCATGGGAGTATCTGTATATGTTGTAAACCCTGCATATGTCATAAAATGTAGCTACTAACCTTGTACGACAGCATGCCTTTTCCTTTTGGACAAAAATGATAAGAATATTCAGAGTTGTGAAGTTATGAAACTGGTTGTTTTGCAAATGTTGAACTTAAAATATGGCTACTAATACTGGAAAAGCTAAATCAACGTCCAAGTACACAGATTTGACGATATTCTTGCAGAAAAATGTAATATGAATGCAAATCTCTCCTTCACGATTTGCCCAAATGTACCTGGTGACTTCACACTAAATGTCATGTAGTTTGATCATACTTCAAGTTATTCATCTGAAACTCTGCACATACACTGTTGCCATCTTGCGGACACCATCGGAACCAGAGTGACGGCTAGAACTGGGACCTTTGTCTTGTATTTCAAAATTGTTGTTTTTTTCTTTGTATTTTCTTCTACCAGATTTATTGTGTTATATTCTCCTAGATTAAATTCATATTTCCACAAAATTCAACTTGTTTCCTTTCAAATGGTACCAAGAATATGCATATCCTTGCTTCAAGGGCCTGAGCTACAGGCAATTAGATTTGGTATGTCATTTTAGGTGATCATTTAAAAAAAGGGGGCTATCCCTTTTAAACCACCAGACAACAGAAAGACAAAGAAACAGTTATCAGCTGAACATAACAGTATGCCAGTGGAAGAGAGGACAGTAGTAGGTGATCCAACTGTGGTTTGTGACTGTTATGATTTCCCATTGTAGCAAATTCAGCTGCAATAATTCCATTACCGATTTTTGTGTAATTCCGGTACCAATTTGGTAATGGAATTACACGTTTTAATCACTTAATCATTGTATGCTGTAGCATTAAGATTTCCCTTCACTGGAACTAAGGGGCCTAGCCCGAACCATGAAAAACATCCCCAAACCATTATTCCTTCACCAGACTTTACAGTTGGCACTATGCATTGGGGCAGGTAGCATTCTCCTGGCATCCACCATTTCAGTGCAAGAGGCGTCACTACAGTCCCTGGTTCGATTCCAGGCTGTATCACATCCGGACGTGATTCGGAGTCCCATAGGATGGCGGACAATTGGCACATCGTCGTCTCCGGGTAGGCCGTCATTGTAAATAAGATTTTGTTCTTAACTGGCTTGCCTAGTTAAATAAAGGTTCGATTACAAAATAAAAATGTATCCAGATTCGTCCGTCGGTCTGCCAGATGGTGAAGCGTGATTCCTCACTCCAAAGAACACCTTTCCAGTGCTACAGAGTTCAATAGCTTTACAGCTCTCCAGCTGAAGCTTGGCATTGCGCATGGTGATCTTAGGCTTGTGTGCAGCTGCTCGGCCATGGAAACCCCTTTCATGATGCTCCCGGCAAACAGTTCTTGCGCTGACGTTGCTTCCAGAGACAGTTTGGAACTCAGTAGTGAGTGGTGCAACCGAAGTTGTAAAAATGTTTGTGAGCTAGTGTGGCTTACCACTTCGTGGCTGAGCTGTTGTTGCTCCTAGACATTTCCACTTCACAATAACAGCACTTACAGTTGACCAGGGCAGCTCTAGCAGGGCATACATTTTACAAACTGACTTTTTGGAAAGGTGGCATCCTTTGACGGTGCCACGTTGAAAGTCACTGAGGTCTTCAGTAAAGCCATTCTACTGACAATGTTAATGTATGTAGAACGCTTGTCTGTGTGCTCGATAGTATACACCTGTCAGCAACGGATGTGGCTGAAATAGCCGGATCCACTAATTTGAAGGGGTGTCCACATACTTTTGTTTACATAGTGTATTTCTGATACTTTTTAAGACTTTTTCTGATAGATATTTTCCAAGACCCCTTTTCCATCTGTTTATCCAGAAATTAAAGCCTTTACTTATGTGTAATTTTTAAGATGAAAAAATGTATCTATCCCTTAATTTCCCCAAAATATAGACTGTTAACTTTCATTTGACACCTAATGTGATATACTCCGATAAACTTCACATGTTGGTGCTCATGGATCCTTTCACATGGAAATGCCCTGCTGTGTCTGTAGGATGGTGCCTTGTAATCCCAGGGGAATAAAAGAACATCAGATTACGCCACAAAGGAAAATGCCACTGGTAAATTGGGATTGGGAGATTACGCAGAATAGGGCTTAATCTGATTAATATGGAGGGGAGGGAGAAGGCTTCTGGATGTTACTAATTGCATATTTCAGATGAGAGGATATTCACACATTACTAGGTCACATATTGGACAGCCAGCCAATCAGTCAGCCAGTCAGCCAGTCAACCAGCCAGCCAGTCAGCCAGCCAGTCAATCAGCCAGTCAGCCAGTCAGTTAATCAGTCTGCCAGTCAATTAGTCAGTCAGCCAGCCAATCAGCCAGCCAGCTAGCCAGTCAGCCAGCCAGTCAATCAACCAGTCAATCAACCAGTCAATCAGCCAGCCAGTCAATCAGTCAACCAGTCAGTCAGTCAGTCAGAGCAGTCAGTCAGTCAGTCAGTTAACCAGTCATGGATAAACGTGGGAACATGTTCACCTGACCTCAAGACTGACACACACAAACATCCTCTTTACAGTCACTCTAAAGATCACGACACAAAGACAAGCAAATATGAAAAATATATTATTTAATGTAGCCATCACTGACTGTTACCATTAGATAATTATGTGTAACTAATGTGTATAAAAATGCAGAAATGCTGATCATAAATAATGTATAATGCATGAATGAAAATGAGAGTAAAAGCAAAGGATAGTAGAAAACGACACTCAAATCAAATCAAATCAAATCAAATTTTATTTGTCACATACACATGGTTAGCAGATGTTAATGCGAGTGTAGCGAAATGCTTGTGCTTCTAGTTCCGACAATGCAGTAATAACAAGTAATCTAACTAACAATTCCAAAACTACTGTCTTGTACACAGTGTAAGGGGATAAAGAATATGTACATAAGGATATATGAATGAGTGATGGTACAGAGCAGCATAGGCAAGGTACAGTAGATGGTATCGGGTACAGTATGTACAAATGAGATGAGTATGTAAACAAAGTGGCATAGTATAGTATAAAGTGGCTAGTGATACATGTATTACATAAGGATACCGTCGATGATATAGAGTACAGTATATACGTATGCATATGAGATGAATAATGTAGGGTAAGTAACATTTATATAAGGTAGCATTGTTTAAAGTGGCTAGTGATATATTTACATCATTTCCCATCAATTCCCATTATTAAAGTGGCTGGAGTTGAGTCAGTGTCAGTGTGTTGGCAGCAGCCACTCAGTGTTAGTGGTGGCTGTTTAACAGTCTGATGGCCTTGAGATAGAAGCTGTTTTTCAGTCTCTCGGTCCCAGCTTTGATGCACCTGTACTGACCTCGCCTTCTGGATGATAGCGGGGTGAACAGGCAGTGGCTCGGGTGGTTGATGTCCTTGATGATCTTTATGGCCTTCCTGTGACATCGGGTGGTGTAGGTGTCCTGGAGGGCAGGTAGTTTGCCCCCGGTGATGCGTTGTGCAGACCTCACTACCCTCTGGAGAGCCTTACGGTTGAGGGCGGTGCAGTTGCCATACCAGGCGGTGATACAGCCCGCCAGGATGCTCTCGATTGTGCATCTGTAGAAGTTTGTGAGTGCTTTTGGTGACAAGCCGAATTTCTTCAGCCTCCTGAGGTTGAAGAGGCGCTGCTGCGCCTTCTTCACGATGCTGTCTGTGTGAGTGGACCAATTCAGTTTGTCTGTGATGTGTATGCCGAGGAACTTAAAACTTGCTACCCTCTCCACTACTGTTCCATCGATGTGGATAGGGGGGTGTTCCCTCTGCTGTTTCCTGAAGTCCACAATCATCTCCTTAGTTTTGTTGACGTTGAGTGTGAGGTTGTTTTCCTGACACCACACTCCGAGGGCCCTCACCTCCTCCCTGTAGGCCGTCTCATCGTTGTTGGTAATCAAGCCTACCACTGTTGTGTCGTCCGCAAACTTGATGATTGAGTTGGAGGCGTGCGTGGCCACGCAGTCGTGGGTGAACAGGGAGTACAGGAGAGGGCTCAGAACGCAACCTTGTGGGGCCCCAGTGTTGAGGATCAGCGGGGAGGAGATGTTGTTGCCTACCCTCACCACCTGGGGGCGGCCCGTCAGGAAGTCCAGTACCCAGTTGCACAGGGCGGGGTCGAGACCCAGGGTCTCGAGCTTGATGACGAGCTTGGAGGGTACTATGGTGTTGAATGCCGAGCTGTAGTCGATGAACAGCATTCTCACATAGGTATTCCTCTTGTCCAGATGGGTTAGGGCAGTGTGCAGTGTGGTTGAGATTGCATCGTCTGTGGACCTATTTGGGCGGTAAGCAAATTGGAGTGGGTCTAGGGTGTCAGGTAGGGTGGAGGTGATATGGTCCTTGACTAGTCTCTCAAAGCACTTCATGATGACGGATGTGAGTGCTACGGGGCGGTAGTCATTTAGCTCAGTTACCTTAGCTTTCTTGGGAACAGGAACAATGGTGGCCCTCTTGAAGCATGTGGGAACAGCAGACTGGTATAGGGATTGATTGAATATGTCCGTAAACACACCGGCCAGCTGGTCTGCGCATGCTCTGAGGGCGCGGCTGGGGATGCCATCTGGGCCTGCAGCCTTGCGAGGGTTAACACGTTTAAATGTCTTACTGTAGAAATGTCTTACTGTCTTACACTGTAGAAAAATGACTGTGTTACTTATTCATCTCATATATTATATGCTTTATTATTAAGTCAGAGAAACAACACGGCAGGTCATTTTAGGCCACAGGAATGACGTCTTAGTTGTCGAACTCCCCCAGGTCCAGCCAACAACATCCTCCCTGTGACCCGAGACTCCCTTCAAATGAGAAAAATACCTTCCAATTGAAAACAGAGTCGTGGGATAAGCATACATTAATGCAAAGAAATCTGTCAAATAATGACTGCAACTGAATTGGTTACAATGGGAAATCATAACAGTCACAAACCACAGTTGGATCACCTGCTACTGTCCTCCCTTCCATTAGCATACTGTTATGTTCAGCTGATAACTGTTTCTTGGTCTTTCTGTTGTCTAGTAGGTTTACCATTACTTGTTCCGTCTGTAAACTCTCATTATCCTCTCACCTCATGAGGGAGAAAAAACAGAATATACACTACTGTTCAAATGTTTGGGGTCACTTAGAAATGTCCTTGTTATTGAAAGGAAAGCACATTTGTTGGCCATTAAAGTAACATGAAATTGATCAGAAACACAGTGAAGACATTGCTAATGTTGTAAATGACTATTGTAGCTGGAAACGGCTGATTTGTTGTGGAACATCTATATAGGCGTACGGAGGCCCATTATCAGCAACCATCACTCATGTGTTCCAATGGCACGTTGTGTTATCTAATCCAAATGTATCATTTTAAAAGGCTAATTAATTGATCATTAGAAAACCCTTTGTAATTATGTTAGCACGGCTGAAAACTGTTGACTTGATAAAAGAAGCAATAAAACTGGCCTTCTTTAGACTAATTGAGTATCTGGAGCATCAGCATTTGTGTATTCGATTACAGGCTCAAAATGGCCAGAAACAAATAATTTTCTTCGAATACTCGCCCGTCTATTCTTGTTCTGAGAAATTAAGGCTATTCCATGTGAGAAATTGCCAAGAAATGAACGATTGCGTACAACGCTGTGTACTACTCCTTTCACAGAACAGAGCAAACTGTCTATAACCAGAATAGAAAGAGGAGTGGGAGGCCCCGGTTCACAACTGAGCAAGAAGACAAGTACATTATAGTGTCTAGTTTGAGAAACAGACCCCTCACAAGTCCTCAACTGGCAGCTTCATTAAATAGTACCCGCAAAACACCAGTCTCAACGTCAACAGTGAAGAGGTGACTCCGGGATGCTGGCCTTTTATGCTCAAACTTGAGCTCAGGCACATTCTGTTTCCATTGATCATCCTTGAGATGTTTCTACAAGTTGATTGGAGTCCACCTGTTGTAAATTCAATTGATTGCACATGATTTGGAAAGGCACATACCTGTCTATGTAAGGTACCACAGTTGACAGTGCATGTCAGAGCTGAAACCAAGCCATGAGGTCGAACAATTGTCATTAGAGGTCCGAGACAGGATTGTGTCGAGGCACAGATCTTGGGAAGTGTACAAAAAAAAATTATGCAGCATGGAAAGTCGCCAAGAACACGGTGGCCTCCATCATTCTTAAATGGAAGAAGGTTGGAACCACGAAGACTCTTCCTAGAGCTGGCCGCCTGGCCAAACTGAGCAATCAGGGAAGAAGGGCCTTGGTCAGGGAGGTGACCAAGAACCCTATGGTCACTCTGAAAGAGCTCCAGACTTCCTCTGTGGTGATGGGAGAAACTTCTAGAAGGACAACCATCTCTGCATCACTCCAACAATCAGGCCTTTATGGTAGAGTGGCCAGACGGAAGCCACTCTTCACTAGAAGGCACATGACAATCCACTTGGAGTTTGCCAAACGGCACCTAAAGACTCTCAGACCATGAGAGTCTTTAGATGGGAACGAAAACAAGAATATTGTTTTGAGAAACAAGATTCTTTGGCCTGATGAAACCAAGATTGAACCCTTAGCCTGAATGCCAAGTCTGGAGGAAACCTGACATGGTGGTGGCAGCATCATGCTGTGGGGATGTTTTTCAGCAGCCGAGACTGGGAGACTAGTCAGGATCGAGGGAAAGGCGAATTGCGCAAACTACAGAGAAATCCCTGATGAAAACAGAGCGCTCAGGACCTTGGACTGGGGTGAAGGTTCACCTTCCAACAGGATAATGACCCTAAGCACACAGAAAAGACAATGCAGGAGTGGCTTCGCGACAAGTCTCTGAATGTCCTTGAGTGGCCCAGCCAGAGCCCAGACTTGATCCCGATTGAACATCTCCGGAGAGACCTGAAAATAGCTATGCAGCAACGCTCCCCAGCCAACCTGACAGAGCTTGGGAGGATATGCAGAGAAGAATGGGAGAAACTCCCCAAATAAAGTTGTGCCAAGCTTGTAGTGTCATACCCAAGAAGACTTGAGGCTGTAATCACTGTCAAGGGTGCTTCAACAAAGTACTGAGTAAAGGACCTGTATTTGCTTTGTCATTATGGGGTATTGTGTGTAGATTGAGGAGGGGAAAAAACTATTTGATGCATTTTAGTATAAGGCTGTAATATAAAAAATGTGGAAAATGTCAAGGGGCCTGCATACTTTCTGAATGGTCTGTATATATAGAACCAGTCAAAGGTTTGTACACATCTACTCATTCAAGGGTTTTAATTTATTTTTTATTATTTTCTACATTGTAGAATAATGGGGAAGACATCAAAACTATGAAATAACAAATACTGAATCATGTATTAACCAAAACGTGTTAAACAAATTAAAATATATTTTATATTCTTCAAAGTAGCCAACCTTTGAGATAGTGTATAGTTGCTGATTGCTGTGGTAGCCATGCTGCTTAAGTGTTCCTTGAAATCTAAATAAATCACAGACAGTGTCACCAGCAAAGCAGCCCAACACCATCACACCTCCTCCTCCATGCTTCACGGTGGGAACCACACATGCAGAGATCATCCGTTCACCTACTATGCATCTCACAAAGACACTGCGGTTGAAACCAAAAGTCTCAAATTTGGACTCGTCAGACCAAATGACAGATTTTCACCGGTATAATGTTCATTACTCATGTTTCTTGGCCCAAGCAAGTCTCTTCTTTTTAATGGTGTCCTTTAGTAGTGGTTTCTTTGCAGCAATTTGACCATGAAGGCCTGATTCATGCAGTCTCCTCTCAACAGATGTTGAGATGGGTTTGTTACTTGAACTCTGTGAAGCATCTATTTGGGCTGCAATTTCTGAGGCTGGTAACTCTAATGAACTTATCCTCATGAGAGACAGTTTCATCATAGCGCTACTTCCGGCGCCGACAGAGATGGCCGCCTCGCTTCGCGTTCCTAGGAAACTATGCAGTTTTTTGTTTTTTTACGTGTTATTTCTTACATTAGTACCCCAGGTCATCTTAGGTTTCATTACATACAGTCGAGAAGAACTACTGAATATAAGATCAGCATCAACTCACCATCAGTACGACCAAGAATATGTTTTTCGCGACGCGGATCCTGTGTTCTGCCTTACAAACAGGACAACGGAGTGGATCCTATGCAGCGACCCAAAAAAACGACTCCGAAAGAGAGGGAAACGAGGCGGTCTTCTGGTCAGACTCCGGAGACGGGCACAGCGCGCACCACTCCCTAGCATTCTTCTTGCCAATGTCCAGTCTCTTGACAACAAGGTTGATGAAATCCGAGCAAGGGTAGCATTCCAGAGGGACATCAGAGACTGTAACGTTCTTTGCTTCACGGAAACGTGGCTTACTGGAGAGACGCTATCCGAAGCGGTGCAGCCAACAGGTTTCTCCACGCATCGCGCAGACAGGAAAAAACATCTTTCTGGTAAAAAGAGGGGCGGGGGCGTATGCCTTATGACTAACGTGACATGGTGCGATGAAAGAAACATACAGGAACTCAAATCCTTCTGTTCACCTGATTTAGAATTCCTCACAATCAAATGTAGACCGCATTATCTACCAAGAGAATTCTCTTCGATTATAATCACAGCCGTATATATCCCCCCCCAAGCAGACACATCGATGGCTCTGAACGAACTTTATTTAACTCTCTGCAAACTGGAAACGATTTATCCGGAGGCTGCATTCATTGTAGCTGGGGATTTTAACAAGGCTAATCTGAAAACAAGACTCCCCAAATTTTATCAGCATATCGATTGCGCAACCAGGGGAGGAAAGACCTTGGACCATTGTTACTCTAACTTCCGCGACGCATATAAGGCCCTGCCCCGCCCCCCTTTCGGAAAAGCTGACCACGACTCCATTTTGTTGATCCCTGCCTACAGACAGAAACTAAAACAAGAGGCTCCCACGCTGAGGTCTGTCCAACGCTGGTCCGACCAAGCTGACTCCACACTCCAAGACTGCTTCCATCACGTGGACTGGGAGATGTTTCGTATTGCGTCAGATAACAACATTGACGAATACGCTGATTCGGTGTGCGAGTTCATTAGAACGTGCGTTGAAGATGTCGTTCCCATAGCAACGATTAAAACATTCCCTAACCAGAAACCGTGGATTGATGGCAGCATTCGTGTGAAACTGAAAGCGCGAACCACTGCTTTTAATCAGGGCAAGGTGTCTGGTAACATGACCGAATACAAACAGTGCAGCTATTCCCTCCGCAAGGCTATCAAACAAGCTAAGCGCCAGTACAGAGACAAAGTAGAATCTCAATTCAACGGCTCAGACACAAGAGGCATGTGGCAGGGTCTACAGTCAATCACGGACTACAGGAAGAAACCCAGCCCAGTCACGGACCAGGATGTCTTGCTCCCAGGCAGACTAAATAACTTTTTTGCCCGCTTTGAGGACAATACAGTGCCACTGACACGGCCTGCAACGAAAACATGCGGTCTCTCCTTCACTGCAGCCGAGGTGAGTAAGACATTTAAACGTGTTAACCCTCGCAAGGCTGCAGGCCCAGATGGCATCCCCAGCCGCGCCCTCAGAGCATGCGCAGACCAGCTGGCCGGTGTGTTTACGGACATATTCAATCAATCCCTATACCAGTCTGCTGTTCCCACATGCTTCAAGAGGGCCTCCATTGTTCCTGTTCCCAAGAAAGCTAAGGTAACTGAGCTAAATGACTACCGCCCCGTAGCACTCACATCCGTCATCATGAAGTGCTTTGAGAGACTAGTCAAGGACCATATCACCTCCACCCTACCTGACACCCTAGACCCACTCCAATTTGCTTACCGCCCAAATAGGTCCACAGACGATGCAATCTCAACCACACTGCACACTGCCCTAACCCATCTGGACAAGAGGAATACCTATGTGAGAATGCTGTTCATCGACTACAGCTCGGCATTCAACACCATAGTACCCTCCAAGCTCGTCATCAAGCTCGAGACCCTGGGTCTCGACCCCGCCCTGTGCAACTGGGTACTGGACTTCCTGACGGGCCGCCCCCAGGTGGTGAGGGTAGGCAACAACATCTCCTCCCCGCTGATCCTCAACACTGGGGCCCCACAAGGTTGCGTTCTGAGCCCTCTCCTGTACTCCCTGTTCACCCACGACTGCGTGGCCACGCACGCCTCCAACTCAATCATCAAGTTTGCGGACGACACAACAGTGGTAGGCTTGATTACCAACAACGATGAGACGGCCTACAGGGAGGAGGTGAGGGCCCTCGGAGTGTGGTGTCAGGAAAACAACCTCACACTCAACGTCAACAAAACTAAGGAGATGATTGTGGACTTCAGGAAACAGCAGAGGGAACACCCCCCTATCCACATCGATGGAACAGTAGTGGAGAGGGTAGCAAGTTTTAAGTTCCTCGGCATACACATCACAGACAAACTGAATTGGTCCACTCACACAGACAGCATCGTGAAGAAGGCGCAGCAGCGCCTCTTCAACCTCAGGAGGCTGAAGAAATTCGGCTTGTCACCAAAAGCACTCACAAACTTCTACAGATGCACAATCGAGAGCATCCTGGCGGGCTGTATCACCGCCTGGTATGGCAACTGCACCGCCCTCAACCGTAAGGCTCTCCAGAGGGTAGTGAGGTCTGCACAACGCATCACCGGGGGCAAACTACCTGCCCTCCAGGACACCTACACCACCCGATGTCACAGGAAGGCCATAAAGATCATCAAGGACATCAACCACCCGAGCCACTGCCTGTTCACCCCGCTATCATCCAGAAGGCGAGGTCAGTACAGGTGCATCAAAGCTGGGACCGAGAGACTGAAAAACAGCTTCTATCTCAAGGCCATCAGACTGTTAAACAGCCACCACTAACACTGAGTGGCTGCTGCCAACACACTGACACTGACTCAACTCCAGCCACTTTAATAATGGGAATTGATGGGAAATGATGTAAATATATCACTAGCCACTTTAAACAATGCTACCTTATATAAATGTTACTTACCCTACATTATTCATCTCATATGCATACGTATATACTGTACTCTATATCATCGACGGTATCCTTATGTAATACATGTATCACTAGCCACTTTATACTATACTATGCCACTTTGTTTACATACTCATCTCATTTGTACATACTGTACCCGATACCATCTACTGTATCTTGCCTATGCTGCTCTGTACCATCACTCATTCATATATCCTTATGTACATATTCTTTATCCCCTTACACTGTGTACAAGACAGTAGTTTTGGAATTGTTAGTTAGATTACTTGTTATTACTGCATTGTCGGAACTAGAAGCACAAGCATTTCGCTACACTCGCATTAACATCTGCTAACCATGTGTATGTGACAAATAAAATTTGATTTGATTTTGATTTGATTTGATTTGGTTTTTGTGACTGCACTTGGAGAAATGTTCAAAGTTCTTGAAATGTTCCGCATTAACTGACCTTCATGTCTTAAAGTAACGATGAATTGTCATTTCTATTTGCTTATTTGAGCTGCTCTTGCCATAATATGGACTTGGTCTTTCACCAAAAAGGGCTATCTTCTGTACACCACCCCTACCTTGTCACAACAAAACTGATTGGCTCATGCACATTAAGAAGGAAAGAAGTTCCACAAATTAAAATTGAATTAGGCACATCTGTTAATTGAAACACATTCCAGGTGACTACCTCATGAAGTAGGTTGAGAGAATGCCACAAGTGTGCAAAGCTGTCATCAAGGCCAAGGGTGGCTACTATTACTACATGATTCCATATGTGTAATTTCATAGTTTTGATGTCTTCACTATTATTCTACAATGTGGAAAATAGTAAACATTAAGTAAAACCCTGGAATGAGTAAATGAGTCCAAACCTTTGACTGATACTGTATATATTACATATATATATTTTAAATATATATACAGTATATTTAATCCTAATCGGATCTCATTTGCTGTGTTAACTTTTTGGTTTGTTTCGATAAGCCCCTCTGAGTTCTTGTTTCAGTTTTGCCCCACATTTTCATTTTACTGTATCAATCAGCATTGAACAGTATAGTCTGCAGGTCCCCTACATTACATAATGGTATCATGTGCCTGACCAAAGAGCGTTGTATCCCAGCAGTTGATATTGGTTGGCTGAGCCCAATGCAGGATATATACTGTATCTTCCTCTGTTATGAACCGACGTGGGTCATTCAATTCCCAGAGTTTTAGCCTGTTACTGATATGAAGGGGACAGTTGAATGTATTTTCCATGTTTATCATCCTTAGCATACATCACATTTATTTTATGGATAGGTACCCTGGTGGCTCTTGATATGGTAAATTGGATATTTTATGGTTTAATGAAAAGGGAGCATTTTTTATCTTTCCCCTTTTATTCATGACCTCTGAGTCTAGCCATAAACGCCTTTAAGACAGGTTAGGCTTTGTTAGATTCATGAATAAAAACGATGCTGTTGATTATGGCTATTGGCTACTGTTAGCCGGCTGGCTGCTGAGCACTGGTGGTACAGCTAGGAACCTACCTACCTGTATTATTTTTAGTGTACCACTGCCCCATCATGCAGTTGCCAGAGAACCATAGATGTACTGTTCAGAGTTTGGGAAACTGTCCTCATGTTGGCTCAGTCAATAAATAGCTACTATCATCTATCTGAATGAGCTATACAGGAACTGATGGTGAAAAACATTCAATTCAAACCCTCTCCAGATCCCTCTTCAACAGACGTGCAGGTCTGAATCAGTGAAGCAAAAAACAACCTGAAACTCAGAATAAGACAACACATATCAAACTAACTGACACAGTTTACCAAAGTGGAAGTCTTCATGTTCTGAAAAAATGTTTTCTCAAATTACAGTTTTAGCTGCTTTGTACCATATGTGCCTTGTTCATGTTTCCTTTTGACATTGTTCTGGTTCTTCCTCACACATATGGCTCTTTCTCACCCCAGGGGAGGAGGCTCTATTGGGCTAATGTGAGTATTAGTATGGGTTAAATGCTCCCGTCATTTATGCATTAATGCCAATTGCATAATTGATGTTTTTGTGAAGTCTCAGTTTCCAATGGCCCCTAGTACTGTTATATGTCTGCCATTACTATTGGTGTAAAACTGTGCACTAGTTATTTTAATACTGGAAAGAGTACTGAAAGCTGAAACAATCCAGTCTTGTGCGTCAGCTCCTGAAAGTAGTTGATTTCTAGCAGTAATTGCTGACAGTATTTATATGCCAGAGACATTCTTGATGTGTGCCTGATTATTTCCCCTCCTGATTAAGGTTCATTGTGTGGTGATTCAAGCCGTTTATGCGCTTGATGGGATTAGATAGGACAGTGTAATGACCCTGTTGTGTAAATGGCTCATATACACACACTGGGCCCTAGATTGGAAACTGGCACAGAAATATGACAAAGCCGTGAACAGGGTAGATAATGTCAGATGGATATTCAGATTCTAAAAATAATGATGGCAAACACACAGGATTGTGTATGATCTTAGCGATGACTTGAAGGAAACCCTTTGCTTATATATGTGGCTTTTATGTATTAAAATCAAGGATACTCTACTATGATGCACGCTGCCAGAGGGCAATATCCTCCATTTCCTGAGTCTCTAGACTTGAATAAGAATCAGACACAAAATGCTCTAAATGGACAGCATTTAAAGGCATGCCATTGTGAGCAATATTTCACTGGCATTAATATGATGAAGTCCAGGTTCCTGCTTTAGAAACAATATGTTTGGTGTATTTAAAATGAATATGAAATGTAATTTAATTTAAAACGAGTATTGTGTATTTTATACTTCCATTTAATTGTTTATTTCAAAGATGAATCAAAGAAAATGATAAGTATTTCCCCCCATGATTGTGCCTTAAAGGCTTACTAGAAAGAATAATTCATCCTTAAATGCAGCAAGTTAGTTTTCTGTCTATGGGCCAGAGGGACCAGACTTATCCCATATTTTGCTGAGAACAAGGTCTTTGAGTGAGCTGTGTCAAGTCATGGTTATCTGGTCCCAAAGTAGTTGTTCAGTTGGCACAAACATTCTGCAGTTGTCTTCAGTTAAGCACCCCTGAAAACGTCTGAAAATGAGGACTTGCGCTGTCCATGGTTCTGAAATGCTCGCATTGATGACGACTGACATCAAATAGCTTACTGTCACTGTGAAGACTCAACTAAGTGGCTCAACTATTCAATGTGAATGTGAACGAAAATATTTTCGAGATTTTATAGTAGCACCAAATATTTAAAAAAATATAAATTAAACGGTAATGTTTTTTCCCTATATTATCTTGAATTACCATTATTTTTTCAATAGTATTATTGTTGTTAATATCTATCTTGGTGTAATTTGGTTTTGTTTTCATTTTGTTATTAATTTTTGCTCAACAAATGTTTGTTAAAAAGATATACTCATTGGAAAACATTACATTATCAAAACTAGTTCATATTGTTGTCGCAATGAATTCCACCAGCTAGAAAAGTAGATCAAAAGATGTGTCCTATTTCCTGTCTTCCTCTTCGACCAGCTCTTATTGTAGTCTGTCCTTCATTAATTGGATTAAGTGTGTGATTTCTAGGATTATACACAATTGCTCCAGTTTAAATACAATTTCACTAGGTTGCCCTTTGGCCCTGTCTTTTACTCTCAGTCCTGCTGATGGACAAGATAAACAGGACAATACAGGACAATACACACCTACGGCAATGCTGCTGATCACTGTGCTACGTCGTTATTAAAGACACCCAATTACGGCAATGAACAGTGTCGTAATTACGTTCCTTAATCACATTCTGGAGGTCTAATTGCCTTAACGATGTGTTTCATTAAACGAATGTAGGTATTACAGTCGACAGTTTTCATACACAGTTGTTGTCTAATTAACATATTATTAGACACCGTCGTGGAAATTGTTTAAATAATCGTAATTAAGCCTGGCTGAGCTTTGTAAAGTAATACTAACAGACATGTCTTTCTAGCCAGAGGGCAACATTGCCCACCACGTCTGGCCTATGCTCCCAAGGCTTCGTGTTACTTTACAGTTCAACGTCCAGAAAAGTTACCGCTTTTGATGGAGCAGAAAATGATCAACTCATTATTCTTACACAACATGCTTGGCATATGGCGAGGTTCCGAGGATCAACAAGCACTTTTTGGTTTTAGTAGGCTAAGACATGACCTGAGAAAATGAGAAATTAAAATGCATTGTTATTTAGGCTTTGATGCAGGAATGTAGAAATACAGATGGAATATAAAATAAAGTTAGAATAATAACTCGATAATCATGTGCAAATACAATTCCTTGAAAATATGCTAAAATAGCCAAGTTCTGATTTTTCGAAGATGAATGAGGCAAAATAACGTCGATCCTCTGAAAAATAGAATTCAGTCCCGGCTTCGTTTTCTTACATTTCTCCACTTTCAGTGACTACACATCAGACGAGCAGACGAAGGAATTCGTTATGTTCAAAATATTTTAATAAAGCTTTCCAACACATAAACACATACAAATGGCCCTCTTTATTCATATAGTACAGTAACTAATGAATCTACAATAATGCACTGCTTGACCTGACAGCGTGCCTGATCCCTCAAGACCTCGGCCTTATTGCAAGAGTGTATAAGAAATTACGCAAATCAGACACGTCGCTATGCAGTATACAGTGTACCACCATGCAAATAAAATGTTTCAAATCAATAAATAAAAGGAAAAAAATCGAAAAGGACGTAAACTGAAGATACAGGCCATTAGAGACTCAAATGCCATTATATTACAGTGCCAAAGAAACTGTCAATGTAGCGCAAGTGTTTCATAAAAAAAAAGTATTTAAATGACAATATACTTTGGGGTGAGAGATGAAAACAAATATTTCGTCTTCAACTCAGTTCACTTTGCTTTCCCTCAGGACATGCCTATGGCATGCACAGTGAATTCTCAAAAGTTCACCAAATAACGACCAATAAGCAAACGCCTTCATATAAATCAAGTTCATAAAGCAGCAAGTTTGTGGTTTCTTATATTAACTAATGTTCCGTCTATTCAAGTGAAATGGTCGCATGTTGTCAGGTCAACACTCCATACAGCGTCCATATTTGAGCAAGTAATTAACAATTGTCAATCCAGCACCACTTGCGCTCCTAAACTTCTGTTTGGTTTTTCACTTTCATTCATACCAGCACTTAAATGATGCTTTATATACACAATCAAGTATTGTCTGAACAAAAAAGCGCTTCTTTGAATGCATTTGTAAATGTTATAAAAGTAGGCCTACTGATCATCAGCTTTACTTCATGGTCTACACTGACTTGCAACCTTTCCAAAGTCGCCATGTGTTTTAAAAAGTGGTGTTGTTTTTCTCTTGCATGTGCTTCTCTGAGTCTGGTACCGGCTTGTTGTTGTGATGCTGTTAAGGCTTGTCAGTGCATTGTTTAAACAGGCTCGAGGTGACGTTGTTGAAAAGGACACATTTGTCGGGGCAGGAAGACCCGGCCAATCCGGTGGTGAAGGGGTACACAGGCGGCTGGTCGTACGCACTTATCCCCGCGCTCAGACCCGGTAGACCCGGAGCAGCAAGGGCCGTTGTGGCGGGTATGGACGCCGCTGAGATGGCCTGACCCTGGTTCAGATAGGCCACCAGCCTCCTCATCTCTTCCAGAGCCTGCGCCTGCATGAGGATGTAGTTTTTGGCGAGTAGCAAAGTGGCGATTTTGGAGAGTTTCCGCACTGAGGGACTGTGCGCGTACGGGATGACAGAGCGCAGCTCGTCCAGCGCGTCGTTCAGGTCGTGCATCCTTCGTCTCTCCCGCGCATTGATGTTTAGTCTGAGTGTTTTCTGCTCTTTATTTTTCTTACCTCCCTCCGGTTTACCGGCGGCCACCGTTCTCCCATCGGCCAGGAGGACCATCTCACATCTGCCGTCGCTGTCATCGTCCTGGCTCTGCTCCCCGCCACTGCTCTCGGCCGCCGAGGTCCTGTTGCTGCTCTCGCCAAACTTGACGCACAAAGATCCGGTCGGCAGACCCAACGGTCCCCCTCGACCGCCAGCCAGTCCACCGGGTTGAATCGGGTCTGAGTCGGTCTGGTCGAAACAGCTGATCGGTGACTGGCGGTCCCTGGACCCCGGCAGGTCAACACCAGCCGCTGACCTGAAGGAGTCCATCTTTCTGTTGGAGACAGCACTGAGTGTTTTGTGGAAAATATCTCCCGGTCCGTTCAAGTTCATTCTCCTGTCCATAGCACTTGTCCTCTCCTCCAGACTCTGCTTTAGTGGGTGGCAGTTTCTGGAGACTTTCTCCCGGCGACGGTTCTTGTATAAGTTTCTTGCTTTGTGCGCTGTCAGAGAGAGTGAGTTGGTCTTGATGCCTTATTATTGCTCGACTTGTCAACTGAGATGTGGAGACGCATCGGCTCTCTCTCTCTCCCTCTCTGCGCTCACGCTGCTTATTCGCTCTGATTCACCTTCAGCAGATCTCCACGGCGATCAGCATCACGCGCAAAAACGGGGGAGTCTTTTACATCATTATCTCGAGGCGGGTTAATATGAAGAGGATTTGCCTATTGGGATACCGCTCTCTCGCACTCTCTCTGCCCCCTCTGTCTACCCAATCAGGTTAACGATGTAATTAATGGGATTTTAACAAACAGTCCCGAGTGCTCTCCACCTCCTCCCCCTGTATCTCTCTGTCCTTCTCAGTCTGGGTGTAGTAGCTCCGTGTGCACACATGTTGTGAGGAGCTGCCTACAGCTTTATAATGGGGCGCTGGGGTTTATTATACGAGTTACCGTCTGTATAAAAGCTTGAGTACATGTTTGCAAGGTGCTGCTCCTATTAGGAACCCCAACCACTGCTTTTAAAAGTGACATGCCGAGCGACATTCACCCGTCAGTGGGCAATCTAAATGCGCCTCTCTATTTCAGAATGATGAATACGTCGTAGGGACAATATAACTCTTTATTGATTATTGAGACACTACACTGTCTTTATCCTTCCCTGCCTTCTCCTCTGTCCTAATAAGAAGCGCTTCATTTGTATACCAATATGATATTGATTCTACTCAAAGTTCACGCATCTTTTTGCTGTTGATTAAAATGTATAACTCTTTTAATCCTGTTCAAACTGTGTACTACTGAGAATAGAAAACACAGGAAATAGTCTACAGTTTCTAGCCTAAAATCCAGAACCTGTTTTACTAACATTTCATGCCTTGTACTACGTGTCATGCCAAATGTTTTGTCAAATTGAACGTTTCTGGTTTCATTGTACATGTCGTTGATAGCCCCTGGATGCGAGCCTCTCTCTATAACGTGTGACTCTCCCTAAAGGGCTCATATTATCGTGAAAATACATTTGCAATGACATCTGTTGGCTATCACGTCAATGCGTCTTACAATAAGCTTTGCAAGGCAACATTGAGCTGTTAATGCACTAACGTAACTTTTTTTTTTACATTTAATAATTGTCAGTAAGCTAACTGTAAACATTCAATGACTGAGTAAAATCGATTTATTTAAATCAGAAAGAACCAACCCATCCAAAAAGTAAAGCTGGCTATAGCCATTACTTGTGCTGACATTGCCATCTACTGTCAAGAAGTGTATCCTACATCTATGACAAAATATTTCCCAAGCAAACTTTGCAGAATTAATGCCTTCCTTTATCACCAATTAGGAACACCTCTCTCTCTCTCTCTCTCTCTCTCTCTCTCTCTCTCTCGCACGCACGCGCGCACACACACACACACACACACACACACACACACACACACACACACACACACACACACCTACACCTCAAGGTCAATGTTTCTGCTTTTCAACCAGGTCAATTAGGCTTCCTACACAGCCTCTGGTAATGATATACTGTGGTGTCTGTGAGGGGTTCTCAGCTTGCACTGACGTTGGAATACTAAAGAACTATGGTCTGGCGACGACACTCACTTTATCCTGAGACAGCGAAGGAACACCTTCATGCCCAATCAGTCTGGGCTAATGAGACAAGATGGGGCTGGATGTAGAAACAGCAGTACCAGGCTAATGAGACATGAAGGGGCTGGATGTAGAAACAGCAGTACCAGGCTAACGAGACAAGATGGGGCTGGATGTAGAAACAGCTGTACCAGGCTAATGAGACAAGATGGGGCTGGATGTAGAAACAGCAGTACCAGGCTAACGAGACAAGATGGGGCTGGATGTAGAAACAGCAGTACCAGGCAAATGAGACATGGTGGGGCTGGATGTAGAAACAGCAGTACCAGGCTAATGAGACATGATGGGTCTGGATGTAGAAACAGCAGTACCAGGCTAATGAGACATGATGGGGCTGGATGTAGGAACAGCAGTACCAGGCTAATGAGACATGATGGGGCTGGATGTAGGAACAGCAGTACCAGGCTAATGAGACATGATGGGGCTGGATGTAGAAACAGCAGTACCAGGCTAATGAGACAAGATGGGGCTGGATGTAGAAACAGCAGTACCAGGCTAATGAGACATGATGGGGCTGGATGTAGAAACAGCAGTACCAAGCTAATGAGACATGATGGGGCTGGATGTAGAAACAGCAGTACCAGGCAAATGAGACATGGTGGGGCTGGATGTAGAAACAGCAATACCAGGCTAATGAGACATGATGGGGCTAGATGTAGAAACAGCAGTACTGGGCTAACGAGACAAGATGGGGCTGGATGTAGAAACAGCAGTACCAGGCTAATGAGACAAGATTTTGGAGAGAGATCATGGAGAGTGTAGCGATGGAAGGACTATCTAGAACAGGGTTTGATCCAGTCATTGTGGTTTCAGGGCAGGTGCATTTCCTCCTCTGCCCTAAAGGGCCAGACCTCTTGACTGAGTATGTAGTACACTTTCATAGACGTTTAAAGCATCAATCTGCAGTTCAAACAATAAAGAGGCCACTGATTTGGTAAATAGCTGAGTGATGGGGCTGCAGAAATGTAACCATTCTCAAAATCAGACAGAGATATGGATGGAAGGATTGACCATCCAGGAGGTCACAGAATTATTGTGTTTTAAGGCTATACAGTGTTTGTTTAGAATTACATTGTTTACCAACAAAGGAGTAAACAAGCTTATATTTTGGGTTCTGATGGGGTAATACATTTTAACTAATGAGGCATATATAAGTTAAATTCTTCAAGAATCAATGGGTACATAACTGTCCCACCCTGATCTGTTTCATCTGTCTTTGTGATTGTCTCCACCCCCCTCCAGGTGTCACCCATCTTCCCCATTATCCCCTGTGTATTTATACCTGTGTTCTCTGCTTGTCTGTTGTCAGTTTGTCTTGTTTGTCAAGGCAACCAGCGTTTTTGTATCAGCTCCTGCTTTTCCCCAGTCTTTCTTTTCTCGTACTCCTGGTTTTGACCATTGCCTGTCCTGGCCCTGAGCCCGCCCGCCTGACCACTCTGCCTGCCCCTAACCCTGTGCCTGCCTGTTGTCCTTGACCTTTTCCCCGTCTCTGGATTACCGACCTCTGCCTGACCTGACCCTGAGCCTGCTTGCCGTCCTGTACCTTTGCCCCTGTTGCTGTAATTAACATTGTTACTTCGACATGGTCTGCATCTGGGTCTTACCTTATCCTGATAATATTGTTCATAAAAAATGAAAAATTGGATGTAGCCAACGCACATTGCCCCTTTAAGATGTGAGAAATATCTTGAGGGGTCTAATGACACTTTCAGCTCTTGATGTTTCCTGAAGGGATAATAATGATAATGTATTACATTTCTATAGCGTTATTTATTACAATCTCAAAATGCTTAAAAAAAAAATGAACAACCAATACATCATGAGTAGCCTAGCTATAGGTAGCTAGGTCAACCAATAGAGGCCAAGTCTTTGAGTGCATGCATCCCCAAAGATGGAGAGGGACAACTTCAGAGGAAGTTGGTCAGGTAGATGGTTGATGAAGAGTCTGGTGATGATCTTGTAGAGGGCTACTCTAGGAACCAGTGTGGCAACTGGACTTCTCCTTCACAATGTATGGCACCCACTTGGGTTATGCTTCAGCAGCTCTGGTGGCCAGACAGCACACCCCACAATGTGAAAAAAAACTGTTTGCATGTTCTTCACAAAGAGGGCAACAGATGCTACTGAGCCAGATGTCTATATGTCAGGGGAGAAGCTCCATGTGGTATCTGATTTTAAGTACCTTGGCATCATACTTGATTCTAACCTCTCTTTTAAAAAGCATGTGAAAAAGGTAATTCAGATAACCAAATTCAACCTAGCTAATTTCTGATTTATACAAAATTGTTTGACTACAGAGGTAGCAAAACTGTACTTCAAATCTATGACTTAACATACTGCTTGACTAGTTGGGCCCAAGCTTGCTGTACAACATTAAAACCTATTCAGTCTGTCTACAAACAGGCTCTCAAAGTGCTTGATAGGAAGCCCAATACCCATCATCACTGTTACATCCTCAGAAAGCATGAGCTCCTGAGTTGGGAAAATCTTGTGCAATACACCGATGTCTTGTATTCAAGATCCTAAATGGCCTGGCTCCCCCTCCACTCAGTATTTTTGTTAAACAGAAAACACAAACATATGGCAGCAGATCCACAAGGTCTGCCATGAGAGGTGACTGTATAGTTCCCTTAAGGAAAAGCACCTTTAGTAAATCCGCTTTCTCTGTGAGAGCTTCCCATGTCTGGAATACACTGCCATCAGACACACATAACTGCACCACATATCACACTTACACAAAATGCATGAAGACATGGCTAAAGGTCAATCAGATTTGTGAACATGGTCCCTCGCTGTGTGTTGCCGCTTTCCATGTTGTCTGTTGTCTGTAGCTTGTGAGGTGTGGAAACACTGTTGCTTTTATGACTTTTGTCTTCCTGCTTTTTGTTCTATGTTGCTCTGTCTGTATGCCATGTCTTGCTTGTCCTATGTTGCTCTGTCTGTATGCTACGTCTTGCTTGTCCCATGTTGCTCTGTCTGTATGCTACGTCTTGCTTGTCCTATGTTGCTCTGTCTGTATGCTACGTCTTGCTTGTCCTATGTTGCTCTGTCTGTATGCTACGTCTTGCTTGTCCTATGTTACTCTGTCTGTATGCTATGTCTTGCTTGTCCTATGTTGCTCTGTCTGTATGCTATGTCTTGCTGGTCCTATGTTGCTCTGCGTGTGCTCACTGCTCAATGATTGTCTATATTGTAATTGTTTTTCATAACCTGCCCAGAGACTGAGGTTGAAAATTAGCCGACTGGCTAAAACCGGCATTTTTACTGAAACGTTGATTAATGTGGACTGTCCCTGTAAAAATAAAATAAACTCAAACTCAAACAGTTCATAGTTGTAGCCAGTCATCCTCACTACGAGCCCTCTGCCTCAGCAATTCATTCCTCTACTGCATATCCCATTCCCCTCAAGCTTCAGGTGACTCTTCAATTTATGTTTTTAAAAGATCCGGAACCAGTAGCCAGGTAAAACCAAAAAGCTGGTATAGTGTCCAGACACACCATTAAAAAAAAACAATGAAATCATACAAATAAAATAAAATAATGAAACAAAACTCAATGTTAAGAAAAACAAAGCAGCTGATAAAAAAAGCTCAAACCTAAAACCTAAACCTAAACCTAAACCTAAACCTAAACTTAAAACCACTGTTGTGACTTTGTACTTGAGGTAGTAAAGGTAGTCAAGCGCAGGAGAGCAGAGATGTCAAATTAGCGTCTTTAATAGGCAAGTCCAAAAAATGGGTCAGGTACAATACCAATAAACGCCCAAGACATAGGAACACACAGTCACTAACGGAAGGAGAAAAACAACGCTCCTAACTATTCTACAACACTGTACACAAGAGAATAAACTGAGGAAAACCTCAACGAGCAACATGAAAAATAATCCAGCACAAATCTAAGCGGGAAACAGGTGTAAATATACACACAGAAATGAAAGCAAATGAAAACCAGGTGTGAATGAACCAAACACAAAACAAATGGAAAAATAAAAATTGATCGGTGATGACAGCCGAGCACCGCTGGAACAAGGAGAGGAACAATCTTCGGTGGAAGTCGTGACAACCACTTAAAAATATTAAAATATGACATATTTACAGAAGCTCTTTTCTAAGGCTGCTACTAGGGTGCTGAGTGTATAAAATATTAGGAACACCTACTCTTTCCATGACATAGACTGCCCAGGTGAAAGCTATAATCCCATCTTGATGTCACTTGTTAATAAATCTACTTCAATCCGTTTAGATGAAGGGGAGGTGACAGGTTAAATAAGGATTTTTAGGCCTTCAGACGATTGAGACAAGGATTGTGTATGTGTGTCATTCGGAGGGTGAATGGGCAAGACAAAAGATTTATGTGCCTTTGAATGGGGTAATGGTAGTAGGTGCCAGGTGCTCCGGTTTGCGTCAAGAACTACAACACTGCTGGGTTTTTCATGCTCAACAGTTTCCTGTGTGTATCAAGAATGGTCAACCACCCAAAGGAGATCCAGCCAACTTGACACAATTGTGGGAAGCATTGGAGTCTACATGGGCCAGCATACTTCTCGAACGCTCTCGACTCCTTGTGGAGCCCATGCCCAGATTAATTGAGGTTGTTCTGAGGGCAAAAGAAGGGGTGGGGAGGTGCAACTCAATACTAGGAAGGTGTTCCTAATGTTTGGTATACTCAGTGTATATACCGGGGAAAAAAGTATAAACGCAACATGCAACAATTTCAAAGATTTTACTGAGTTACAGTTCATATAAGGAAATCAGTCAATTGAAATAAATGCACTAGCCTTAATCTATGGATTTCACATGACTGGGAATACGGATATGCATCTGTTGGTCACAGATACCTTAAGAAAAAAGGTAGGGACGTGGATCAGAAAACCAGTCAGTATCTGGTGTGATCTCTATTTACCTCATGCAGCACGACACATCTCCTTTGCATGGAGTTGATCAGGCTGTTGATTGTGGCCTGTGGAATGCTGTCCCACTCCTCTTCAATGGTTGTGCGAAGATATTGGATATTGGCGGGAACTGGAACACGCTGTCATACACGTCAATCCAGAGCATCCCAAACATGCTCAATGGGTGACATGTCTGGTGAGTATGCAGGCCATGGAAGAACTGGGACATTTTCAGCTTCCAGGAATTGTGTATCTCTGTGCATTCAAATTGCCATCATTAAAACACAACTGTGTTCGTTATCCGTAGCTTATATCTGCCCATACCATAACCCCACCACCACCATGGTGGACTCAGTTCACAACGTTAACATCAGCAAACTGCTCTCCCACATGACGTCATACACGCTGTCTGCCATCTACCCGGTACAGTTAAAAACGTGATTCAACCCGTGAGAGCACACTTCTCCAGCGTGCCAGTGGCCATCAAAGGTGAACATTATCCCACTGAAGTCGGATACGACAACGAACTGCAGTCAGGTCCAGACCCTGGTGAGGACGACGAGCACAGAGATTAGCAGTTTGTGATGAAATTCTTCAGTTGTGTATACCCACAGTTTCATCAGCTGTCTAGGTGGCTGGTCTCAGACGATCCCGCAGGTGAACCTGGATGTGGAGGTCCTGGGCTGGCGTGGTTACACGTGTTCTGTGGTTGTGAGGCCAGTTGGTCGTACTGCCAAATTCTGTAAAACGATGTTGGAGGGGGCTAATGGTAGAGAAATTGAAATTAAATTATCTGGTAACAGCTCTGGTGGACATTCCTGCAGTCAGAATGCCAATTGCAAGCTCCCTCAAAACTTCAGGCATCTGTGGCATTGTGTTGTGTGACAAAACTGCACATTTTAGACTGGCCTTTTATTGTTCCCAGCACAAGGTGCACCTGTGTAATGATCATGCCGTTTAATCAGCTTCTTGATTTGACTATCTTGGCAAAGGAGGAATGCTCACTAACAGGGATTTAAACAAATTTGTACACAATATTTGAGAGAAATATGCTTCCTGCGTATGGACTATTTCTGGGATCTTTTATTTCAGCTCATGAAACATGGGACCAACACTCTACATGTTATGTTTATATTTCTGTTCAGTGTATATACAGCACCAGTCAAAAGTTTGGACACACCTACTCATTCAAAGGTTTTTCTATTTTCTACATTGTTGAATATTAGCAAAGACATCAAAACTATGAAATAACACATATGGAATAATGTAGTACCAAAACAAGTGTTAAACAAATCAAAATAATGTTAGATTCTTCTAAGTAGCCAACCTTTGCCTTGATGACAGCTTTGCACACACTTGGCATTCTCAAAACCAGCTTCACGTAGAATGCTTTTCCAACAGGCTTGAAGGAGTTCCCACATATGCTGAGCACTTGTTGGCTGCTTTTCCTTCACTCTGCGGTCCAAACCATCTCAATTGGGTTGAGGTTGAGTGATTGTGGAGGCCAGGTCATCTGATGCAGCACTCCATCACTCTCTTTCCTGGTCAAATAGCCCTTACACAGCCTGGAGGTGTGTTTTGGGTCATTAACCTGTTGAAAAGCAAATAACAGTCCCACTAAGCGCAAACCAGATGGGATGGTTTAACTGACTTGCCTAGTTAAATAAAGGTTTTAAAAAATAAATAAAAATGGTGTATCGCTGCAGAATGCTGTGGTAGCCATGCTGGTTAAGTGTGCCTTGAATTCTAAATAAATCACTGACAGTGTCACCAGCAAAGCAACCTACACCATCACACCTCCTCTTCCATGCTTCACAGTGAGAACCACACATGAAGAGATCATCCGTTCACCTACTCTGCGTCTCACAAAGACACGGTGATTGGAATCAAAAATCTAAAATTTTGACTCATCAGACCAAAGGATAGATTTTCACCAGTCTAATGTCCATGCAAGTCTCTTCTTCTTACTGGTGTCTTTCAGTAGTGGTTTCTTTGCAGCAATTTGACCATTTAGGCCTGATTCACATAGTCTCCTCTGAACAGATGACGTTGAGATGTGTCTGTTACTTGAACTCTGAAGCATTTATTTGGGCTGCAATTTCTGAGGCTCTAATGAACTCCTCTGCAGCAGAGATTACTCTGGGTCTTCCTTTCTTGTGGTGGTCCTCATGAGAGCCATTTTCATCAAAGCGTTTGATAGTTTTTGCGACTCCACTTGAAGAAATGTTCAAAGTTCTTGACATTTTCCAGATTGACTGACCTTCATGTCTTAAAGTAACAATGGACTGTCATTTCTCTTTGCTTATTTGAGCTGTTTTTGACATAATATGGACTCTGTCTTTTACCGAATAGGGCTGTCTTCTGTATAAAACAGAACTGGTATACACAACACAACACACAACACAACT
The DNA here is from genome assembly GCF_057628025.1 of Oncorhynchus mykiss. NCBI lineage: Eukaryota > Metazoa > Chordata > Actinopteri > Salmoniformes > Salmonidae > Oncorhynchus > Oncorhynchus mykiss. Next base: position 15,220,399 of record NC_143032.1, read on the forward strand.
GATTGGCTCAAGTGCATTAAGAAGGAAAGAAATTTGGCAAAGGGTGGCTACCTTGAAGAATCTCAATTGAATAATATATTTAACATTTTTAAACACTTTTTTGTGACTACATGATTCCATATCTGTTATTTCCTAGTTTTGATGTCTTCACCATTATTCTACAATGTAGAAAATTGAATGAATAGGTGTGTCCAAACTTTCGACGTATATATATATATATATATATGCAATTCACCCACAAATCAAAGTTTGTCAGAAACCTTCATACCTCAACAGTGGACCATAGTAGTCACTATTCCAGTTACACACAATAGGTACAAATTCAGTCTTCAGACTGTGTTTTGGTTTTGTCTGCATCCTCCAATTGATCACTCTACATCGACTACTAAGTAATTGTCATCTCACACACATTATTTCCTTTGCTGAGGGAAAACCCATTGCCAATATTTTTCTCTATCTCGTTTGAGTCGTGCTGTAGTAAGTAATGTCAACCACAAGGTGGCAGACAACACCTAGTCTGAGGACAGCTACGTATGTTTTTAATGGTGCAATGGTGAATAAACCACTGGAGATCTTAGTAAGAGTTGGCATGTTTAGGAATTGTATAAATCCAACATAATTCTATGCAATTTAGAGGAGATAGAAATTCATGAATGGACAATTGTCTAGTTTGCATGATGATTTTCGAACTCATGAACTGAATTATATTTCACTGCCTCAATTTTCTGAGTTGAAATGGAACTGCTGATGTCCAGCCATGAATATCAATCGCTATAAGTGTTTATACTTATTTGATTTTTTAAAAATCACTTTCATGTCTGTTGTGTCATCCACAAATGTTTTGTTGCATGGCAACACCATCACATAAAGATATTTATTTTGTATTGAGTAGCAATTTCCCCAAGTGGTCACTTCAGACCAATTACTGTTTGTGCTTCTCATCTTAGAGTAGGTAATGTTAAGTCAGTGGGGCTGTTCTCTGTGCCAGGTCCTGCCCTGAGTGCAGGGCCTTCAATAGCCTTTTGGTGGCCCTAAGTGAGATTTGGTCGTGGATCCACACACCATGCGGCAAAAAAAATCAGTGGATTACTACAAGTTTAGATAGCTGGCTAGGCTAACTACCAATCTAAAAATGCTTAGCTGACATGGCTAATTGAGTGACTGTCACTGACCGACACAAAGGAATGCTGATTTACAACATTTTGAAATTGCACCTGGTATTTTCTACTATTCTTACCCATCAATAGTATGTTGAGACCACGACTGAGTTACAATCTACAATACATGACCAAATGTATGTGGACAGCTGCTTGTCGAACATCTCATTCCAAAATCATGGGCATTAATATGGAGTTGGTCAACATTTTGCTTCCATAACAGCCTCCACTCTTCTGGGAAGGCTTTCCACTAGATATTTGAACATTGCTGTGGGAACTTGCTTCCATTCAGCCACAAGAGCATTAGTGAGGTTGGGCAGTGAGGTTGGGCAGTGATGTTGGGTGATTAGGCCTGGCTCACAGTCAGTGTTCCAATTCATCCCAAAGGTGTTCGGTGGAGTTGAGGTTAGGGCTCTGTGCAGGCCAGTCAGGTTTTTCCTGATCGATAATTGAGGAATAATAATTTCTGTGCTGACCTTGCTTTTTGCACAGGGGCAAGAAAGGGCCTTCCCCAAACTGTTGCCACAAAGTTGGAAGCACAGAGTCGTCTAGAATGTCATTGTATACAGTAGCATTAAGATTTCCCTTCACTGGAACTAAGGAGCCTAGCCCGAACCATGAAAAACAGCTCCATACCATTATTCCTTCTCCATCAAACTTTACAGTTGGCACTACGCATTGGGACAGGTAGCGTTCTCCTGGCATCTATCTGCCAAACACAGATTAGTCCGACGGACTGCCAGATGGTGAATTGTGATTCATCACTCCAGAGAATGCTTTTCCACTGCTCCACAGTCCAATGGCAACGAGCTTTACACCACTCCAGCCAACACTTGGCATTGCCCATGGTGATCTTAGGTTTGTGTGCGGTTGCTCGGCCATGGAAACCCATTTCATGAAGCTCCTGACAAACAGTTATTGTGCTGAAGTTGCTTCCAGAGGCAGTTTGGAATTCTCTAGTGAGTGATGCAACCGAGGACAGACAATTTTTACCACTTCACAATAACAGCACTTACAGTTGTCCCGGGGCAGCTCTAGCATGACAGAAATTTGATGAACTGACTTGATGGAAAGGTGGCATCCTATGACGGTGCCACAATGAAAGTAACTGAGCTCTTCAGCAAGGCCATTCTACTTCAATGTTTGTCTATGGAGATTGCATGGTTGTGTGCTCGATTTTATACACCTGTCAGCAACCGGTGTGGCTGAAATAGCCGAATCCACTAATTTGAAAGGGGTGTCCACATACTTTTGTATTTTTATTTTTTTATTTTTTTTATTTCACCTTTATTTAACCAGGTAGGCAAGTTGAGAACAAGTTCTCATTTACAACTGCGACCTGGCCAAGATAAAGCATAGCAGTGTGAACAGACAACACAGAGTTACACATGGAGTAAAACAAACATACAGTCAATAATACAGTATAAAGAAGTCTATATACGATGCGAGCAAATGAGGTGAGATAAGGGAGGTAAAGGCAAAAAAAGGCCATGGTGGCAAAGTAAATGTATATATCGAGCACACAGCCATATTGTAACTCAGTCGGGGTCTTAACTTACTATTAAGAGTAAGAATATATATAGGCTATCTTTATGTTGCTAAGGTCATTCATAGAGGCCCATTATTTTCTACAGCAGTAGAATAACCTAAAAGAACTCAGGAAATGTGCCATTATTTTCTACAGCAGTAGAATAACCTAAAAGTACTCAGGAAGTGTGCCATTATTTTCTATATCAGTATAATTACCTAAAAGTTATCAGGAAATATGCCATTATTTTCTACAGCGGTATAATAACCTAAAAGTACTCAAGAAATGTGGCATTATTTGCAACACCCATACATTATACACCAGGGTGACTACAGACAAGGGCTGGGATCAATTCAGGAAGTGATTTAAAATTAAAATTCGAAAATTGAATAACATTTGAAATAAATGGCTTCTGCTCCTTAGTTTATTGATAAATCATGAAAAATATTTTTTATTTTTATGTATTATTTTTTTTATAGTTATTTAAGCAAACCTTCCTGAATGGCCTTCAGTTCAAATTGACCCTAGCCCTGCGAGAGATAACTATAGAGATAACTATATGCTTTTATATGACTATCTCTCTACACTATGCACAATCAATTTTTCTTCCTTCGTTCCCTGCCTCCATCCCCCCCTTTCTCTTGTCTTTCTCAACCTCATTATAATGACGTGTGTCTGAAAACCTATCAGCCAAGATCCTGTTATTTAGTAATGCTGACCAAAGGAGGGGGAGGAATCCTAACTTAATTCAGGAAAACGGGCAAACCACTGGTACCCAAGGGTAGTGGAATGGGTATTTCATCACCTAGGAGGGCCTTATCTTCTTCCTATGGTGCTTTGTGATTGTCAGATACAGATACAGCTAATTTAATACTATTTCAAATGTGGTTACTGTATACCTATAGACCTATCAAATACAAATTCCCACTGAAAATCCTGATGAATTGTAGTGTATATTTATTTGTTAGTGATTACCCTGAAACCTTGTCAACTTGTTAAAAGGATTCGACATGAACCATGTATGTTTACCCTCATTCGCTCTGTGGCGTGTAGCCTACAGTGGTATGCAATGTATTAAAGCCTGCCCATGTATGCAATGGCCACCAGGTGGCAGAGCAATCCTATGGGAATTATTGTAAATCTACAAACTGGGAAGAAACGATTCAACATAGACCTAGATTTGATTGAATTTGAATAAATGCTTTTGACCAATGCATATCAATATCTCTTCGAAATTGTGGAGATGCGCTATATATTTGAATCTGGATTATCTGTTCAGATTCTGAGTCAAATGATCCTAGAATGGACGGTTGAACATGCTGGCCTACGGATTAGTTAGTGTATGTAGGTTAGGACTATCCGGTGTTTGGCTGGCTACAAATTAGTTGGTCGTTACATTAGGCTATGTTTTAGAATTATTGTTTTTTTCACTGCTTGCAAATGTCAAGTAATCTTGTTCGACGAGGCTTATATCATTAAGCTTACACGTAAACCTCAGAATTAGACACGATGCAATGTAGAACTGTGGCTATACATGTCCCTACGTGCATTCTTGTGGCGTGTGTTTCTGTGCCTGTTTGTGAGTGCTGATGCATGCATACAGTGTCTTTGTGTAAATAAATCCGGTTGTGCCCTACTTTCGTGTATTCAATAGAATGAATTGCATTTGTTTGAGCTTACTGTATATTTCGTGTATAATATTATTCTGGTGCGTTTGCGTAGCGCAGGCCTACTAAAACAATGGTCTGCTCGTCTCGGCGGCTAGCTGGTTTCAGCACCAGTAGAGGTGGACAGCGCCTTCAGAGTGGGTCGTGAATAAGCAAGGCCTCTGCCAAAGGTCATCATTCATAGACACTCGACCACAGCGCACGTTCACAACTTCATCCCACCTATTTTAAGCTGCATATGTTTAAGATGGATGTGTTTAAGCATATCATGTTGCATATCGACCGTGTACATGCCTTTGAAATGACATCCGTTCTCAAAAAAGTAAGACATGAGCCGGTAATATTGGGTACAATTTCTTTATTCTGAAAAAAGAAAACAATACAAAATAGAGGGCAATTTACGGACAACAATTGCAGACACACAAAGCTTTCCCTTATCCCTTTAGCGTGTTGTTTTAATGAAAGCTGTGTGCTCTCGCGCCGACGATAGCAGGCTCCGCTCTTGGCATTCACCGCGTGCCTTAATTGTAAGACATTAAATCAAGGTCCGCTGTGAACACGGAAAGCCTGAACCAGAACCTCAGATCTCTCTCTCTCTCTCTGTGTGTGTGTGTGTGTGTGTGTGTGTGTGTGTGTGTGTGTGTGTGTGTGTGTGTGTGTGTGTGTGTGTGTGTGTGTGTGTGTGTGTGTGTGAGCTACATTTTGCCATTGAAATCGGAGTTGACCACTTCGACCCATACCATTCCTTGTTCAATGTACCCACCCGTTCCTTCAGACCTTCAGTGCGAATAGTTGTCAATGTCGATGTCGTTGTTCTTTGAAGTTGGACTCCCAAAACAGCCAATCATTCTGTAATGGTAGACAAAGTTGTTGATAAATGTATATACATTACCCCACCGTGAAAACGGAATGTAATTTGGCAAAATTAGAAAAATGTTTGCAATAGGCTAAGCCTATTGAAGGCCCGCGGCCATTGAACTTGGTGCGTAATGGGTTAAAGTCGTCACTAGCGCTGTTTTTTGGTGGCGAGTTTCAAAATTATGGTTAGTCCGAATTCATCTCGGGAGGCAAAAAAAAGAGAGACGGATCGTTTGATCGTCTCGTCAAAAAAAGCTTCGGACAGGTGTAGACTTCAACGTCGTCGTATTCCTACATCAAATATCTACCAAAAAAAGAAGAAAACACAAAATGCGTCACAAACCTTCATAGACAGTCAATACAGCAATCATCTTATTTTTGACAATAATCTTATAGAGATCCATACAAGTCGCTGTCTGCGTAGAAAAAAATGGATGGCCCTTTACAAGAGAACGCATAGCACCGCACAAGTCTACTCGCAGGTCATTTTTTTTTTTTTAAGAGAGACGCCGCAAAGCGCGAGCGGGACAATTGAAAAGCTTTGCTTCCCTCCCGCATACTGTATTCCATCAACGCACCGTGGAACCACCGAAGGCAAAGGTATATAGGCTCCTCTACTCACAAATCCATCTGGGACCGAGGACGAGCTGAGCTGAGTTGTACATGTCCCGTTTCCAACACCGCTAAATGTGACTGATCTCCCTCCGCCCGGTCTTTTCCACTCGCTGGATAACTTTAGGATTAATGGCGCTCTAGCCAAACAAATAAGGCATCTGCCTTCAGCGCAAGAGGATTGCATGGGGGGCAGTGACGTCACTGGGCAAACAGATGTTCTCTCTCTCTCTATAGCCAACGTCCCCGATCAGCTTCCTGTGCCCTTGAAACTAAGGAAAAAGCACTTCAATCCCAGTTTAAACCTATAATCTCCCTGTTTCTTAGCTGTTGCAATTAGGCTACCCAACGCACCTCGTTAAAATGTAATGGTGATGGACATAATGGAAATAGAGGATTTTAAATATTGTTTTTGCATTTCAGTGCACAGTGATCTGGATGAGTAGTTTGATAACATCACAACATTAGTTATTGATTTATCCTAAATTAAAGTTTTGACACTTATAAAATGTTATTATACTATTCTAAAAAATAAACGCACACACACGCATACGTACATATACGCACACATTCCGATTCCGAGTTAAGCAGAGAGCGAGAGTTTTTTTTTACATTTTGCCGAATTGTTTAATATCTGTCAGCCATTTACAACAATTTCGTTAAACAATTTGTTTAAGTCCAATGCTGGAGCCTATCTGCTGTTGGTGATTTTGAAACAGGTGCATGCACCTTGCAAACTATTTTACATTTTCTCTTGAAAGCAAGATAATGTGTGCATTAATTCAATTAATTGTGCACAGCAGGCCTAGCCATGTGCATAGCATATCAAAGGCATAGTGTTTATTGCGCATTATAAACGTGTTTGAAACTGTATGCCAATAGGCTATTAGATGAAATCTCTGATTGTGTTGAATTCAGTCTTTATGTCCATTAATTTACCTCGTGAACCAGTGCAAAGTATACTGACATTTCAATAATCAATGATTGAGTCACTGCTACTATACTGCTATTACCTCCGCCACTAATATTACGAGTAGCCTATCTACTACAGCAAGTAGGCTACTGCTACAACAGTGCTTCTAAGCGATCCACTAGACTTTGGGGACTATTTCTGCCTTTACACAGATTATATTCATTCATAAACATACGCTAGGATGCAGTGTGGGTCCTGAAGGCTACCGAATATGATTATTGAACCTCATCACCCATTCAATGGAGAAACAAAGGGAAACGCCATTTTAGATGGGGGGAAAATCCCATCTATCATATGAAATATCTAAATGAAGCCGTCCTTTATGAACCGATATTTGGAGTGTATGACAAAACCGTATGACAGTCCTCGCATCTCATAGCCATTGGGAACGCAACCCAGTTGACCCAATGTGCGCGGACCTATTGTCTTCAAGCGCTGCGCGATGAACAAATAAACAAGTGCATAATGACCATGCATCCATGCCATCTTTGTTATCGATTAAATAACTGTATTCATATGTGTCCAGTTGCACTGTAATGTTTTCGGTATAGAGATTTGTCTGGCTCTTTGTCAGCCTTATTCATATCCATGATTACTTGAGGTATTTTTTTCTGAACGCCCGCAATAACAATGGTAAGTGCAACGTGGGAAGGAATGTCCGTTATCTTTGAGCACATATGCCTAGAGCGAACCATGCCGACACCACGACCCCATACAGGCCTAGTGTCCGCTTTAATGTTACACAGCGACCAGACTTGAAAAGCACATTTATTTTCATCTAATTATTATATAAGACACGGACCTAGTCGAAACATGGACCATACTCACCATCTCTCGCCATATGGTCCATCTTATAGTCTTTTCGTGTATCCATTCGTTTGTGTTGTCTTTCACGTCACTGTATGGTGTAGTTATTTTTGGTCTTAGCAAAGCAACTTGTATTCCCGGTTATTTCGGTTTAGCGATGGACAATCGGACGACTCCGGCAGGCGAGTAGTGGATACCAGTATGAGCAATGCTCTAGCTTCTGCAAAGCATGGCTGCGTTTTTTCCTTTTTTTCAAGAGGGCAGGTCGTTCTGTGCATTACAATGAGTTAAATCTCTCTTTCCCTCTCCCCCCTCTCTCCCCCTCTCTCTCGTTCTCTCTCTCTCTCTCGCTCTCTCTCTCTCTCTCTCTCTCTCGCACACACATTGTTTTTAATATCAAATTTCAATATAACATGAAAATAATTTGGTTAAGTTAGTCATCTGCCCATGTTGTTCGTCGTGTTTGTATCTTTCATGGTGTTAAATATAGCCTAGCAGTGCACTAAATCATAATGGACTAGATATATGGAATCAACTATAATCTGAACCTAGATTAGGAGTGTGTGTAATAACCGTACAGCATTGAATCGTCGTCTCCTTGTGCTGGGCGCAATTTGTCATGTTTAATACCGTTTGTCCTGAGAGCTCCATTAGTACGTTATAGTTATGCCTCTGGACCGCAGCTCAGTCTCACTGCATTTGATCCTGTGAGATGGTGAGCCCTCAGACCGCACGTGATTCATGGGCCATATATAAATGTCATTTTATTTCACGACCTTAAAATAAGTACAAATTCATATTTACAACTTCTAACGATTGTAGATGTTTAAGCATACCCCTCGACCCAGTGTATCGTTATGCACTTAACCTATGCATGAAGGTCTTCTAGGTAGCCTATTTTAAATACAGGTAGGGAGCCTATTGTAAATACAGGTAGGTAGCCTATTGTAAGTACAGGTAGGTAGCCTATTGTAAATACAGGTAGGTAGCCTATTGTAAATACAGGTAGGTAGCCTATTGTAAATAAAGAGGGGCCTTATTCACGCAAGTGCATTTATTTACATGCATACCATTCTTCATATATTTCTAAAACACTATAATGTTGTATAGGCTTGCATCTTCTCTGGATAAACCATGCTTAGCACCATGTTACAAGCGCAGATGTCATGGATATTTTGGCGCATGTAACTCTCCAGTGTAGAGTTAGGCAAACTGCTGCAGCTTTCCTAATTAGGTCAGATGAGATAAGGTGGATTCAGCACTTACAGTACCATCAAATATGGCAAAAGGCTATTTCTGCTTCATAGCACACCAGATTTTTGAAAATGTCAAATATTGTAGACCCAAGGCCAGTAAAATGTGAGGGTACATGGGCGACTATAATTCTCCAAACGCGTCATCAGTCAATGTCTGACTTGATATGAAACACGCAGAAACATTAATGTCAGTCACATTATGGATAGTAGCTAGCCTACTTCTAGGTCTATAGGCCTGCGATTTTGGTTAAACAAATTTGAAATGGGTGTGAAGAATCCACTAGGCCAATACAGTGCGAGCTATTCAATATCGAATGAATAATTCATTGAAGTAAGTGCCACCCATGTGTTCTGTGCTACTGGTTTGTATTCTCTTCAGTTCCTGTGGAGGTCGACGCAGGGGCAAAATATCCAATCGAAACACAACACAGTATGGATCCCCACACTGGGCCCCATGGAAAGATGATGTCACTCTAGCCTGTCTAAACTCACTAAAGCCCTATAGGTTCAATGAAATGACCCGCATACACAGTGAATCACACACACACACGCGCGCACGCACGCACGCGCGCGCGCGCACTCACACACACACACACAGAAAAGCAAAGTGTTACAAATAAATATATTTCAGTTGACATGATTTGAACATCTGATATGTCGCTATAGCATGTGTGTCCTCCACTTGCTCTGAATACAGAAGCTGCTGCATGTTCAAAATGCACCGGCCTTTAAGAACAAAACACCCCCTCTATTTCTCTGCTTCTTCTCCTTCTGCTTTCCCTCTGTTCTCTTGACGCGTGTAGGCTGCAGGCCTTCTCCTCTCCATCCATAGGACATTTACCTCCCAGCCTGCCCTCTATAGAATTGTACTATAGGCTACTACTACATTATATTACAACGGGCCTTTAAACACACGATTGCTGTGATAATTCAATTCTCGTTTGATGATACCACATTGGCCGCTGCAAATATTAATACCGTATCTGGAAGGCATGGAATATAATTTATTTGTTTCTACAGTTTTAGTATGGATAAATCAATATGTGAAAACGCCTTACTGTAGCAGCAGTGGTATAGTGCAAAACAGGTTATTTAAAGCTAAATGGACAAAGCCATTCAGGCCAAGCTACATGCGGCTACATATCTGGATTGCTGCCACTTCAGAGCGACATTTTAAAGCCGCATATTTTATCTGCGAGGGCGTAGAAAAAACTATTGTTCCCCCTGAAACAATGGAAGCTGCGGGCGACATGCAGCAGTGCGAACATTGAATGGCGAGGCTACGGGATGTGCGCGGGTCAGTGCCCGGGGTCCCCCTCCCAAAGCCCCTTTCCCAGCGCGTCACAATGAGCCAGCGCGAAGTCTGGGCTCTGCGGGGTCACAGGCCATCCCTTATTGTCCGGCCCTTCAAAACAGACAAACATTTATTAACCAATGGCCGAACGGAGGGTCAACACAATGGAATGGGGTAAAAACAGAGAAAACAATACCTAGAGGGGGGGGGGGGGGGGGGGGGGGGGGTACTCCCTAAAATAACTTCTCCCTGCAGATGCAAATTCCACCATCAGTTAGGCCAGAGGTGGGACTTGTAAAGTTTGAAACCTTGAAGCCCAAGTCCAACAGTCGGTGTAGAGAAATGTCTCCAGACTGATCTGGCTATTAATCGGAGGATGGTACTACTGCTAAAGCACGGCCTCTCAAGTAAGACAGAATTTCGACTTTTAGTTTTTTTTTAAAAAAAAATACTTTTTACATTTCGTTCAATTTTACATTGAATTGTGTTGTGCAGAATAGCCATGGTCAATTCGGTGTGAGGTTGTAGTGCTCCGTTTAACTATTTGTGTAGTCTAGACTAGATATCAAATGGGCCATAATGGAAAGTGGTGCTTTGCATTGTGGCGTTACCCTGACTCACACGTCATTCTTCTCAAATTTGACGGGATTGTTTACAAAATACTCGAAAATATTACTTGAAAAACATTGGTTTAGGTTGTGTATAACTAGTCATGTGCAGCTGAAATTGGTCGCTACATATTCTGAGTGACACAAAAAGAAGCTATAGTAGCCTATGCCAGTTCAATAATTTACCATTTTTCGTAAAACATAAACACAATATCATGAAAGGCTGAATTAAATCAAAGTCAAGTTGTTTGTCAGGCTATTGGTTATTAAATGTAGCCTGTCTCTAAATGAAGTAATCTCTAGTTGTACTTGAATAAAAATGTATCTAGCATAGAATATTGATGAATTATTGATTATTTCAGGAAACCGTTACTATGGGTTATACAGGCACGCACAGCAGGCGTGTATCTTTCGAAATGTAAGTACTTTACCGATTGTGGTCTATTTGTGTAACAATAGGCTCCATATAACATTCGTTTGTAGTAGGCTAACGCATGTTAATAGGCATGTAAATAGGTTCAAATCTAAACAAATCAAACTTTATTTAAAGTGGTGGTATCAGTCTGAGAATATTCATATTCAATTTAATAGCAATCTACCCGGGATGTTCCAGCCGAAATGTGGGGACATTTTCTGTAAATTAGCAACATCCAGACACAACTCTCTCATGTAAACAAATTCGTTTGTTGTCTGATGTAGTATGATACATAGACTACGATAAAACAACGGACATGTCAAATAGTCGCGGTGTAAATGTGCTGTTATTAACGCTTATAGCATTCTCCTTATCACAGTCGATAAGCGTTGTGGTTTTCTGTATATCGAATTTAACAACGGGGTATAATGTAGCCTATATGACCCCTCCTCCTTCCTAGCCTATACAGACACAAAGACCCATAGGCTTCTATCCCCTAACCTTGTAGCATCAGAGCCTCACTGAAATACTTGACACATACAATAGGTTACCTCAAAGGTTGTAGAAGCAATCGCATGGATCTTATTAATACCACTTTGATAGGCCAATTCATATTATCAATAGCATTATCCATATTAGCATTGATTAACCACTCAGTAAGAACATTTGACTGCATCAACCCATATCACAATCTTTAGATTTCAGACATCAATCTTTCAATGTGAAACTCATTGTCAATATTAGCAATATGATAATTCATATTTGCATTGATCAACCACTCAATTATATAATGGAATTTGGATCGTATTATTGTACAAATCATAATGTAAATATTTGAGACCCAGAGATGGACTTGAGATTCCTGTTGTTTGATCCCTGAGAATGTTGATCAGTAGGAAGTGGGGGATGAGGTGTCTGATTATATATGAAGATATATACAAATAAATATACTTTCAAAATACATCTCATGTTTTGCTTAATTAAGGAATACATATCCATTGTAATAACCTTATATTTTATATTTCAATATACTAATAAGATACAAACACATTCAAAGCTAAATGAATGGAATCAGCCCAGTGAAGCTCCATTATTCCATTTTGCTATTCAAATAGAGGTGACAATTATTGTTAATAATTATATTGTTGTCAATGATAACCAAGATGTATCCACCATGCTCTAGTATAGTGAGTTTTTGATTAACAGAAAGTACGAGATTGTATCTGGGAAATACTGTATGGAAGCATGATCAAATAGTCATGGTGGTCATGATACAAGTCAATGGCAGGATAAGCTAGTGTTTCAGTGATGTCAGGTAGATTGCCGCAGTCATCAAATTAAATTGTATTTGTCACATGCACCGAATAGAACAGGTGTTGACTTTACCGTGAAACGTTTACTTACGAGCCCTTTCCCACCAATGCAGAGTAAGTCAAAATATATATATTTGTTCAATGAATCTTATTGCCTGTCATGCTCAGTTCTGTAGCCATGACAATGTGATCATTAGTATATACAATCCTTCTTGAGGTTGCTCTGCCATTTGTTTTTATGCATTTTGTTCCTACCCATAGATAGTATTTCCCAGAGCCATATATGGATGTCCATACAGATGTAGGATCCTCATTTGACCTATACTGTCACAGCAAAATGCATCAACAAAATTGGATCATTTATTCCCTAATGTTGCTTGATCGGTGGTTAGGCTATTAGCTGGCCAAAAGTAGGCTACATGAAAAGTGGAATACTGTTAATATAACCGTTAATATAACTGTTAATATAACTGTTAATATAACCGTGTGTTAGTGGGGGTTTTCAGTGAACTCATGTAAATCACCAAGCTCGTATCCATTTCCTGTGGTGCACAAACATTCTCAGCAACAAAAGAGTGGTCAAATGAAGATAGTATGTATGTATGGCTCTCATTTTTTTATTACTAGGACACATAATGAGCAGTGTTCTTGCCACCAGCAATGTATGTGTGCTTCATACTCGTCTGTTAATAAAGTATGTAATTACATAGGTCAATATTGCACTATAGTTAGGCCTACTCTACTCTAATGCAATGTATCATTATTGTACAGTACTGGCATCCAATCTCACCAGTTGTACTCTGTTTTGTTTTGGGTGATATACCTAGATGGCTTTCTTATCACAACTGTATTTCAATGAAATTCTGATCTGAGTTGTCCCCCTATATTTAGCCCAGATAGGCCTGGATGTTATCCCAGGCAGGGCAGTGTAGCACCAAACACCAAACAGTTGTTGTGTTGTTGTTGGTTGCGTGCGAGCTGAAACAGGTCATCTGCAGTACAGACCTTCAGGCTGTGTTTCTACAGATGTATGGTCTTAATTTGAGCCTGTTTGCTACAGCATGAAAATAATCCTGCAGCAACAGGAAATGTTGGATTTTAATTATGTGGATTTTAATTAATGGACCTTTTTTGTAGGGGTTGACATATTTTTCGTAAGGGAAAATCAAGTCTGATATTTCGAAGTGAAAATTACAAACCTTTTTAAACCCCAAAATATAAAGTTCTCCTGCAACAGAGTGATCAAATTAAGATCCTACATCTGTAGCATCCTCCATGTACAACCACAATCACAATCATGTCTCTCCTCCGTTTTAGGACTGCTTTTAAATTCAAATGAATCTTAAAATACAAAGTTGAATGGTGTTCAATTGTTAATGCTAAATACAATAGCTTGAGTGCAAGGCTATGTGCAGATGTTTATTCTGAGTGGTAAACTATTTTAGAATTAAATAGATGTATCTGAACTATGAAAAATAAAAATAAAACATATGAATCCATGTACTCTAGGTTAAAAGTAATTAACGGTACCAGTTCCAGCATCCCACAATTTGTGCCATTCATTCATTTTGTTTCAGACAGCTGTAGTTTAAAGGGGCCATTCTTAACATGCTCTAAAAAGCACATCAATAATTATGTCCTCAAAGACTATTGAATAGCACCATGATACCTTCAGGGGCTGACACTCTGGAGTCGTTTAGTACATGTATACACTGAACAAAAAACATAAACGCAACATATAAAGTGTTGGTCCCATGTTTCATGAGCTGAAATAAAAGATCCCAGAAATGTTTCATATGCATAAATGGCTTATTTCTCTCAAATGTACAAATGTCTTAACGTCCCTGTTAGTGAGCATTTTATTCTTGGTCAAGATAATCCATCCACCTGACAGGTATGGCATATCAAGAAGCTGATTAAACAACATGATCATTACACAGGTGCACCTTGTGCTGGGGACAAGAAAAGGCCAATCTAAAATGTGCAGTTTTGTCACACGCCACAATGCCACAAATGTCTCAAGTTTTGAGGGAGCGTGCAATTGGCATGCTGACTGCAGGAATTTCCACCAGAGCTGAATTAATTGAATGTAAATGTTTCTACCAACGTCGTTTTAGAGAAATTGGCAGTACGTCCAACTGGCCTCACAACTGCAGACCATGTGAAACCACGCCAGCCCAGGACCTCCACATCCGGCTTCTTCACCTGCGGAATCGTCAGAGGGGGGAGGGTGGAGTTGCGGAGGTGTATTTCTGTTTGTAATAAAGCGATTTTGTGGGGAAAAACTCATTCTGATTGGCTGGGCCTGGATCCCAAGTGGATCAGCCTGGCTCATAAGTGGGTGGACCTATGCCCTCCCAGGCCTACCCATGTCTGTGCCCCTGCCCAGTCATGTGAAATCCATAGATCAGTGTCAAATTTATAGTAACACTTTACACCCGGTGTCAAAACATGTTATGACACGGTCATAACCATGTCATAATATGTCATAACAGCTGAAAACTCATAATATGGAAGGTTGCAAGTTCTGCCCCTGAACAGGCAGTTAACCCACTAGGCCGTCATTGAAAATAAGAATTTGTTCTTAACTGACTTGCCTAGTTAAATAAAGGTCAAATAAAAAAGTCAAAAAGAGGGTGTCTTGTCCTGCTCCTGAAATCTGCTCCTACATTCATCCCCAGTCATCAGCAACAGGGCATTGGGGTAGGCGCATGTCTGACATCAATGTTTGCACAATTACAATGATACTTTAATATGGTCCATTAATATATAAACAATATAACATAAACATACTGTTGACAAGTAGACTATAGTGTAATAGAATGTTTTGCCTTGTGTGGTAGGTTTATATGTTACAACAGGTCTAAATACATGTCATTACAGTGTTATGATCATATTATAACAGGTTCTTAACAAGTTCTTCCTTTTTTAAAAATGATTATGTATTTTTTAAATTCATGATACAAAATAATCCATCAAGAGTATCCATCAAAATTGTCCATCAATATTATCCAACAACTTCTATCGCTACATCAAACACGTCTAACAAAACAAGACACAGGTATAAACAAGAAAATACTAAATACATACAAGAAAGAAAGTATAGAATTAATCGTAATTTTAAAAAACACAATTCTTGTGCAATTGTATTCACTTTGAAAAAATCTCATGATAATGATTCAGGATTCATTCTTGTTGTTATTTACTAGGGATAATGTCTTAACAAGATGATTCAATTCAATCAAAAATATTTGTCATTTTTGGTATAGAATTCTGGAATTTTTGTTTGTGTATAAAGTCTTTGGCAACAAGAATAAAAAAAAAAGGTTATGACAAGTTATGTGTGCTGCTATGTCATATCATGACGTGGTTGTGACCATGTCATAACGTGTTATGGCGCTGGGTGTCAAGTAAAGTATTACCGGATTTATTTAAATCGACTGATTTCCTTATATGAATAGTAACTTAGCAAAATCTTTGAAATTGTCGCATGTTGTGTTTAGATTTGTGTTCAGCATATATCAAAACATATACACTGAGTATACAAAACATTCTCTTTCCATGACATAGACTGACCAGGTGAATCCAGGTGAAAGCTATGATCCCTTACTGATTGTTAAATCCACTTCAATCAGTGTAGATTGGGATTTTTCAGCCTTGAGGCAATTAAGACATGGATTGTGTTTGTATGCCATTCAGAGGGTGAAAAGATTTAAGTGCCTTTGAAAGGGGTATGGTAGTAAGTGCCAGGCACACCGGTTTGTGCCAAGAACTGCAACGCTGTTGGGTTTTTCACACCCAACAGTTTACTGTGTGTATCAAGCATGGTCCAGCACCCAAAGGAGATGTAGCCAACTGTGGGAATCATTGAAGTCAACATGGGCTAGCATTCCTGTGGAACTCTTTCAACACCTTGTAGAGTCCTTGCCCCAACAAATTGAGTCCGTTCTGAGGCCAAAAGTGTGCAACTCAATATTAGGAATGTGTTCATAATATTTGGTATACTTATTGTACACCGTAGTATTATCAATGGGCTGAACTATTATTTGATAAAGTCATAAAGTAGTTATTTAAGTATAGGCTACATAGACGATGTAGTAAAGATATACCTATTTCTTACCTATTCAAATGCTTTATACATTTGGAATCATAATGAATTGCTGTTCAAGATACCCCACCAAATACCAATCACTCCTATAACATTTCACTACCATAACTTAAATGGATTTGAAAACACAAAACACTGCCTAGAGTAATCAGAAACAGTATAGTTTCTATTTCACCCTGAAATAAATCATTTTCTCCACTATTTCTCTGAGAGAGAGACCCAGCCCAGGGCCTTGCGTTTGGGACCTTCTCCTCCTCTTACAGTACATCACAGGGGGGTCAAATGTGCATGTAAGGGCACCTCCTCCTCCTCCACCTCCTCCTCCTCTTCCTATCTCATCCTCTCTCTCTCTTTGTGATGCTGAATGTCAGCTGAACCAGGAAAAACCCTGCTCCATTCTAATGCTGATGTGGAGAGATGATCACATTTGACTCCCTAAGCCGTTTTTCTCTTTAGTAGGGCAATTAAAAGCCAGGGGGAAATGAAATGTTACACATTAGATGAACTCTTTTGGTGTCATACAGTAGTTGGAGGAATTTAAAACATTTGACTGTAAATGCTGTAATAGTAGGCTCAGCATTGTGTTAATCTTCCCCATCAGAGAAACCTGTTCTTTACCGAGCACAGTTTAAACTACAGCATGCCCTACAGGAGGTTTCTACACCTTATAGTTCAGCTATATGTACTATCACCTACTTGCAGCACTTCAGAATGCAGCCTGCAGCCACACATCTTGTTGTTCAAACAAAGTTGATTCATTTAATTAAACAAATGGATGAATTCCTTGTGCACCCAGGTGCTCGTATGTGAGGTTGTTCTTCCTGCTCTGATAACGATGGTATTTTCAGGCTGCATCACTCCAGTGGCTAAAAGCAGATGCAGTTTTCAGCAACACCAGAGTCATTGGTTTTGCGCTGAGTAGTGTGCTTTGAAAGTATTTAATATCACATACCTATTCGATTGATAGTGCAGTTTGACCCCAATGTAATGTAGTGTTAATGTTCTGCTCAGAGATGGTGTGTATTTACATGAGTTATTACACCGTATTCTGGTTTAATAATACTGCTGGAAAGTTATGTAGATTGAACATTTGCACGATCATCTTGCAATACTCTTAACAACTCAAACTGCCACAGTTCAACACCTAGAACTTCCACTGTGTCTATTAGTGTCCATTGAAGCCCAATTAGTGGGGCTGATGTGTGTGCGTGTTCGCGCGTGTGTTCCCGTCTGTAAGTAGATTTCGCCCATATACCCCCAAGGGTTGTGAAATGGGGGTCAACAGGTCTTTTATTGTTTTTCACTGCCTTTATCCCAGCTCTTCTCTGTGATGTCAGCTGTGAAGTGACAGAGAGAGAGAGTCGGAGAGCCCTGAAAACCCAGAGAGGAAATACCTGTTATTAGGATCTATCTGTGTGTGTGTCTACTCGTAATAGAGAGTCTCTGTACAACAGGGCTGTGATTGTTCCAATGAGTATAGAGGGCTGTGTTGCATTGCATACCCATGCAAAATTTGGAAAGAGGAAAATATCAGTTATCACTCACAGCTTTTGAAATGAAAGGCTGCCGCAGAGCTCTTGAACATACTGTCAGAAAGGATATACTTCAAGCTTATGCAAAGATGATCATTTCGGTTGAAATAAGGGAGCAAGAGGATTGACTCCAAATTTCAGTTCAGCTCTGAAAATAATGTGATGACATTCTATATGGAGTAGTGTTGGTAAATAATGTAAAATGTTTTCTAATATAGAATATGGTATTATGTCCCATGATCTCCTAAGACCTGATACATAAAGATGTTGTTATTCAATACTGTTTGGTTTGTATCAGCTAACCAGATATGCCATTATGAAAATCGGGTCTATTTATCATATGGACTAACCTACACCTTTTTAAATGAATACCACATTTGACTAATATGAATGTGCACCCATATGCATTGAAACTCTTAATTTAAATGTATTTTTGAAGGCATCACTCGCCATTGCATGCAGCTGCATTTCTAATGCATACAAATCCTTGACTGAATCTAGGCGTCCGCCATAAAGAGGGGAGAGGAATGATATGCTGCTGCTGGCTGCACCAAGCACAGCAGTACATTTAAAAACAATTTAATTGTATTAATGCAGCGAGTAATGGATGACAATATGTTTCACACTGATTACTATCCCTCTCTGACTGCAGTGTCCTACTTGCCTTCCGCATCCCCAGCCCCTTCCCAATCCCTCCCCTTTCCCATCCCTTCCCTTCCCTTCAATTCCCTTCCCTTCCCCATCCCATTCCCTCCCCTTCCCCATCCCATCCCTTCCCTATCCATTTCCTTCCCTTCCCTTCCCTTCCCTTCCCCATTCCCATCATCATATCTTCTCCTTCCCCATCCCATCCCTTCGACTCCCTTCCCCTCCCATCCCTTCCTCTTCCCCATCCCATCCCTATCCCATCCCTATCCCTTTCCTTCCATTCCCCTCCCATCCCTTCCCATTCCCCATCCCTTCCTCTTCCCCATCCCATCCCTATCCCTTTCCTTCCCTTCCTCTTCCCCATCCCATCCCTATCCCTTTCCTTCCCTTCCTCTTCCCCATCCCTTCCCTACCCCTACCCCTTTCGTTCCCTTCCCTTCCCCTTCCCCATTCCCATCATCATATCTTCTCCTTCCCCATCCCATCCCTTCGACTCCCTTCCCCTCCCTCCCCTCCCCTCCCCATCCCCATCATCATATCTTCTCCTTCCCCATCCCATCGCCTCCCTTCCCTTCCCTTCCCTTCCCTTCCCTTCCCTTCCCTTCCCTCCCTCCCCTCCCCTCCCCTCCCCTCCCCTCCCCATCCCCATCATCATATCTTCTCCTTCCCCATCCCATCGCCTCCCTTCCCCATTCCATCCCTTTCCCCATCCCTTCCTCTTCCCCATCCCATCCCTTCCTCTTCCCCATCCCATCCCTTCCTCTTCCCCATCCCTTCCTCTTCCCCATCCCATCCCCATCACCTGACTATCGGAATGAGAATATGTGCCTTGAGTTAATGCTGATTGCTGCAGCTGCCAACACACGAATCTCCATGGCAACAATAAGGGGTTGCCAGGCAACCCTGTTCTTTTAGGGACACCGAAAGTGCCAAAAGGCTTGCTAAAAATATATAAGGGTGTATATAATACTCCATCAACGCCTCAGCTGCGCTCATGCTATATATGCCAGCAAATGGCAAACAATGGAAGACACTGGCAGACACACATTTGTACCAATTGGAATGAGTGAAATTGTGTCTCTTGTGGTACCTTGGCATCGCTGTCTATATGGTGGAATTTCTAAACCACTACATCAAATAACTATGCATTTCGTGAGAGCAAAAATACATTCTAGACAAATGAGTCAGTGCTTTCATAGGGGAGTAGATGGATTGTGGAATCAGGTCTCAGTGAGCTGCCTATCTAACCACATCAGATACTGTAGATATAGTAGCATTGGGGTTTTTAGACTCCAATAACATGGCAAGGAAAACTGTCGTCCATCTTGGCTCCCGCAGCGTAGCTCCCTTCTCCCTCCAGCTCCCTCAGCCTCAGACCCAGGTGGCATGTGCACACGCTGTGGAACAAAGCATTCCATCAGCACCAAGTGACATCACTGCAGTCAGCTCAGCTGTTTCTGCCCAGTCTATAAATAGTATGGCAGAAAGAGAGGGTGAGAGAGGAAGCGAGAGAGGGAGAGGGAGGGAGAGAGAGAGAGAGAGAGAGAGAGAGAGAGAGAGAGAGGGAGAGAGAGAGAGAGAGAGAGAGAGAGAGAGAGAGAGGGAGAGGGAGAGAGAGAGAGAGAGAGAGTGAACTGCCTATGCAGAAAATATTTAACTCCCTGACCCCATCAATGCCTTGTGAGATGCTGAGCAGTTTTCTCCTGTGTTTAGGAGATGTAGGGGTGTAGCTATGTGCACTAATCATGAGTGTGTTTTGTGTGTGTTCTGTGTATATACAGTATGTATGTCTTTTGGATTAGTTCAGGAAATAGTGCTGTAGATTGTGGTATAAATATCAGGTATATGTGAGGAGAACATTGAGAATCATGCAAATAAAGGAAGACATTTTGAAACATTTTGTGACATAAAATAACTAAAGGCTTAGATTTTGTATTATGCTGTTGTCTTGTTTGGCTTGTGTTTTGTGTGGTATTGTATAGTAGGGATGTTTTGCTTCGCAACCATACAGATTCTGATTTTGTACAGCAGTGATGCTTTGCAACCATACAGGTTCTGATTTTGTACAGTAGTGATGCTTTGCAACCATACAGATTCTGATTTTGTACAGCAGTGATGCTTTGCAACCGTACAGATTCTGATTTTGTACAGTAGTGATGCTTTGCAACCGTACAGATTCTGATTTTGTACAGCAGTGATGCTTTGCAACCGTACAGATTCTGATTTTCTACAGTAGTGATGCTTTGCAACCGTACAGATTCTGATTTTCTACAGCAGTGATGCTTTGCAACCGTACAGATTCTGATTTTGTACAGCAGTGATGCTTTGCAACCGTACAGATTCTGATTTTCTACAGTAGTGATGCTTTGCAACCGTACAGATTCTGATTTTCTACAGCAGTGATGCTTTGCAACCGTACAGATTCTGATTTTGTACAGTAGTGATGCTTTGCAACCGTACAGATTCTGATTTTGTACAGCAGTGATGCTTTGCAACCGTACAGATTCTGATTTTGTACAGTAGTGATGCTTTGCAACCATACAGATTCTGATTTTGTACAGTAGTGATGCTTTGCAACCGTACAGATTCTGATTTTGTACAGCAGTGATGTTTTGCAACCATACAGGTTCTGATTTTGTACAGTAGTGATGCTTTGCAACCATACAGATTCTGATTTTGTACAGTAGTGATGCTTTGCAACCATACAGATTCTGATTTTGTACAGCAGTGATGTTTTGCAACCATACAGGTTCTGATTTTGTACAGTAGTGATGCTTTGGAACCATACAGATTCTGATTTTGTACAGTAGTGATGCTTTGCAACCATACAGGTTCTGATTTTGTACAGTAGTGATGCTTTGCAACCATACAGATTCTGATTTTGTACAGCAGTGATGCTTTGCAACCGTACAGATTCTGATTTTGTACAGCAGTGATGCTTTGCAACCATACAGATTCTGATTTTGTACAGCAGTGATGTTTTGCTTTGCCACCATACAGATTCTGAGGACATAAAAACATGTATTATAGTAGTATACACATTATGTTTCATATGAATATGTGAACCAAATGATTAGAGTAATGCAAAAAGATGAAATACAGGAAAGGAAATGTGTTATAATCTACTCTATATTGAACCACACAATTGTACATGTCTGAAAAAATTATAGTTCCTCTGCTAATTTGATTTGATTTCAAAAGAGCTGCACTCATGCAGCTGTGATACACATACTTTTATGAATAGCACAGACGAGCAAAGGAGACCATAGGACTTCAAGATGATGGCCGACTTCCCAGGATGCCTTGCAAGATTCCTATTAAAGTGGTGCACCTGGTTGGTGGCTGATAACAGCCTGGTTTGTGTCACAGACAGTAGTCCTCCACAGAACCTGTCTACTGATAATTCATAGGAAAGTCACTGCAGGTCCTACACGGTTCCAAAAGTTCCAAAAGGGTTTTGCGGCTCTCCCCATAGGAGAACCCCATAGGAGAACCCCATAGGAGAACCCTTTAGGTTCCTTTACCTCTGTGGAAAGGGTTCTACATGGAACCCAAAATGGTTCTGCATGGACCCAAAAGGGGTTGTTCAAAGGGTTCTCCTATGAGGACAGCCAAATAACCCCTTTTGGTTCTAGATAGCACCTTTTTTTCTAAGAGTGTAATTAACTGTTTTATTATAGGCAGGGTGAAAATAAATACCTTTCTAAATATGATGTACCAAGGCAAACAATGGGAGGTTGTTGAAGCATGGGAGCATAGGAGGGAGGAAAATTGTTCTACACTCCTAGAAAAAAGGGTTCCAAAGGGTTATTCTGCTGTCCCCATAGGAGAACCCTTTTTGGTTCTAGGTAGGACCTTCTGTGGTTTCAGGTAGAACCCTTTTGGGTTCCATGTAGAACACTGTGAAAAGGGTTCTACCTGGAACCAAAAGGGTTTTACCTGGAACCAAAACAAATTCTTCAAAGCATTCTCCTATGGGGACAGCCAAATAACCTTTTTAGGTTCTAGAGGTTTCTAAGACCATATCTGACACAGAAGCGGGTTTGAAGAAGAAGAGCATTTAACCGACGCATGCACATACAGTAGTATTAAGGAAAACAAGGATTAACCAAAACATTGGGATGGCTTTGAATTAAAAAAAGGAATGGGTTAATGGACACATTTAGATGATTGTAGGAGAGAGGGAGGTAGAACTTATAGGATGTCTCTAGCAGAAGTGAGAGAAGCAGGAAGGTACGATGTGTGTAGGAGAGAGGGAGGTAGAAGTTATAGGACGTCTCTAGCAGAAGTGAGAGAAGCAGGAAGATACGATGGGTGTAGGAGAGAGGGAGGTAGAAGTTATAGGATGTCTCTAGCAGAAGTGAGAGAAGCAGGAAGATACGATGGGTGTAGGAGAGAGGGAGGTAGAAGTTATAGGACGTCTCTAGCAGAAGTGAGAGAAGCAGGAAGATACGATGGGTGTAGGAGAGAGGGAGGTAGAAGTTACAGGACGTCTCTAGCAGAAGTGAGAGAAGCAGGAAGATACGATGGGTGTAGGAGAAAGGGAGGTAGAAGTTACAGGACGTCTCTAGCAGAAGTGAGAGAAGCAGGAAGATACGATGGGTGTAGGAGAAAGGTTTTAGCGGACAAGGAGGAAAGGAAGGGGTTAGATTCAGCAGGTGTAGCAGCTCAAAATGCAGAAACAGTGACTGCAGTGACAGTACAGTTCAATACAGTTCAGTACAGTGACAGTACAGTTCAGTACTGTTCAGTACAGTCCAGTACAGTTTGGTACAGTAACTGTAAAGTTCAGTAGAGTTCAGTAGGGACAGTTCTGGACAGTTCAGTACAGTACAGTTTAGTGGCAGTATATTGACAGTACAGGTCAGTACAGTACAGTTCAGTACAGCGTGGTAAAACTACAGTACAGTACAGTGACAGTACAGTTCAGCACAGTGACAGTACAGTACAGTACAGTGACAGTACGGTTCAGCACAGTGACAGTACAGTTTAGCACAGTGACAGTACAGTACAGTACAGTGACAGTAACAACACCTGCCTCTGATTGAGATCCGTACTAGGCCCAACACAAAAACCAACATAGAAAAACAAACATAGACTGCCCACCCCAACTCATACCCTGACCATACTAAAACAAAGACAAAACAAAGGAACTAAGGTCAGAACGTGACAATATCCACAGTAAAACGAGTCCTATATCAACATAACCTGAAAGGCCGCTTAGCAAGGAAGAAGCCAGTGCTCCAAAACCGCCATAAAAAAGTCAGACTACAGTTTGCAACTGCACATGGGGGCAAAGATCATACTTTTTGGAGAAATTTCCTCTGGTTTGATGAAAAAAAATAGACATGTTTGGCCATAATGACCATCGTTATGTTTGGAGGAAAAAGGGGGAGGCTTGCAAGCCGTAGAACACCATCTCAACCGTGAAGCACGGGGGTGGCAGCATCATGTTGTGGGGAAGCTTTGCTGCAGGAGGAACTGATGCACTTCACAAAATAGATGGATGGCATCATGAGGAGGTAAATTATGTGGATATATTGAAGCAACATCTCAAGACATCAGTCAGGAAGTTAAAGCTTGGTCGCAAATGGGTCTTACAAATGGACAATGACCCCAAGCATACTTCCAAAGTTGTGGCAAAATGGCTTAAGGACAACAAAGTCAAGGTATTGGAGTGGCCATCACAAAGCCCTGACCTCAAGCCTGAAGAAAATTTGTGGGCAGAACTGAAAAAGTGTGTGCGAGCAAGGAGGCCTACAAACCTGACTCAGTTACACCAGCTCTGTCAGGAGGAATGGACCAAAATTCAACCAACTTATTGTGGGAAGCTTGTGGAAGGCTACCTGAAATGTTTGACGCAAGTTAAAAACAATTTTAAGGCAATGCTACCAAATACTAACTGAGTGTATGTTTATTTTATATCACCTTTATTTAACCAGGTAGGCTAGTTGAGAACAAGTTCTCATTTACAACTGCGACCTGTCCAAGATAAAGCAAAGCAGTGTGACACAAACAACAACACGGAGTTACACATGGAATAAACAAACATGCAGTCAATAATACAATAGAAAACGTCTATATACAGTGTGTGCAAATGAGGTAGGTTAAGGGAGGTAAGGCAATAAATAGGCAAACGTGGCAAAATAATTACAATATAGCATTTAAACACTGGAGTGATAGATGTGCAGACGATGAGTGTGCAGGTAGAGATACTGGGGTGCTATGGAGCAAAATAAATAAAATAAATAACAGTACAGGGGATGAGGTAGTTGGATGGGCTTTACAGATGGGCTATGTACAGGTGCAGGGATCTGTGAGCTGCTCTGACAGCTGGTGCTTAAAGTTAGTGAGGGAGATATGAGTCTCCAGCTTCAGTGATTTTTGCAGTTCGTTCCAGTCATTGGCTGCAGAGAACTGAAAGGAAAGGCGGCCAAAGGAGGAATTGGCTTTGGGGGTGACCAGTGAGATATACCTGCTGGAGCGCGTGCTACGGGTGGGTGCTGCTATGGTGACCAGTGAGCTGAGATAAGGCGGGGCCTTACCTAGCAAAGACTTATAGATGACCTGGAGCCAGTGGGTTTGGCGACAAATATGAAGCGAGGGCCAGGCTACGAGAGCATACAGGTCGCAGTGGTGGGTAGTATATGGGGCTTTGGTGACAAAATGAATGGCACTGTGATAGACTGCATCCAGTTTGCTGAGTAGAGTGTTGTAAACTTCTGACCCACTGGGAATGTGATGAAAGAAATAAAAGCCGAAATAAATAATTCTCTCTACAATTATTCTGACATTTCACTTTCTTAAAGTGGTGATCCTAACTGACCTTAGACAGGGAATTTTTACTAGGATTAAATGTCAGGAATTGTGAAAAACTGAGTTTAAATGTATTTGGCTAAGGTATATGTAAACTTCTGACTTCAACTGTAAGTGTCAATCTGAAGTTTGGAGGCTGATTTTTTGATATGGAGCTTTATCTTGGGGTTCCGTTCAACACTGCCCATCATAGAATATCGCGGGGTGTTTTATTAAGTGCTAGATGTTATTCTATAATTTCTGGAAGACTAGAGAACCGCTGAGCATTATTCCCATAGGGCAGCGTCCGAGAAACTAACGTTTTTGGGTTCCGCTGGGAGTGAGTGTATGAAGAGTGGTTGGAAACGGAGGGATTCATTAATGTGAGTACCTAAGATTTCCTACGTTATATATTGATTCTGTGAAGACATAAAAATTGTTTTATGAGAAATTGTATGTGTGCATTATCGATTACTAGAGATTTTATAAAGTAATACTGGAAATATGAGATGCAACTTAAACAACCCATACATAGACGTACGTAGGGTTTTTATGGATCATTTGTTAGAGATCAGGTTAAAGCAGTATATGACTGTCTACAGGATCTGGGAGATAGTCTCAGAAAAAGATTGGCATATATTTAAACCGCGAGGACAGAGGAGTGGAAATAAATGTATTGAGGTACACTATAGCAAAGCCACAAAGACACTAATAGAAGCACACGAGCATTATACCAATTAGGCTCGAATTTGAAACAAATGTGCTAATATAAATATAATATTCTGAATGTGAATTGTTTGGATTGAGTAAGAATTGGCTGATGTATTTTCTACATTACAGGTTCATCTTAAAATAATAGATGTTTAATGAGTGTGAAGCAGAAAGGAAATATCCAGCAGAGGTTGGTATTCAAAATATAGATTCATATTGATAAGAAGGATTGATGTAAACTTAATGAGTGTTGATAGTTTGTGAATGGTAATAATTTTTGTTGTTGATAGCACTCTAATGGTGTGATATTTTAGTAATTTGAAAAACTGAGGTCTCAATACAAGGCTAAATGATGAGTCGAGGGATTGAGCCTTGAGATTGTAAAACAATGCGGTTGACAGCGAGCAGGCAGTGGGACATTTGAAGTAGAGGTCTGAGAAACATCCTTTGACAGTTTCTTGGTTTTATAGTTAGGTAACACCAGTGAATTTGAGCGGGAAGTTAATGTATTCTAAAATGATAATCTGTTTAATGTAGATTGAAATGAGTATTGAATATCCGGGCTGCATCACATCCGGCCGTGATTGGGAGTCCCATAGGGTTGCGCACAATTGGCCCAGCGTCGTCTGTGTTTGGCCTGGTAGGACGTCATTGTAAATAAGAATTTGTTCTTAACTGACTTGCCTTGTTAAAGACAGGTTAACAGGAGCAATCTAAGGTGAATCAGCTATTACATATGTTTTTGGACATTGGTCTGGTAATGATACCAGGATAATTTGACATGCTTATGGAAAAGAGAGACCATTCATATAATACGATGTGGGAGTGAATTGTTAGACTCGGTGGCGAGATACATGTTGCATGCTAAATAAAGTGCACATAAACATTGGGGTACATTAAAACAATCGATTAATGATTTGAGGGAGTACAATGGACTTATCATTATCATGTTTTGTTTGGAGTTAAAACCTTTGGGTTACTGATTATTATATTAGTATAGTGAATGCTAAAGAAATTGAAATGTCTCTTCCAAGAGAATGGGGATAGTAATTTTCTCTCTATTTGAAATGTTTCCTGTGGCTATGGTCTTTGGAGAGGGGTTAGTGAAATTCAGCAGTTTTATAGGTATAAAGGTATCCGGATTCGGTGGTATAGAGGAGTTACCAAATTAAATAAGACCTGTCCATTTTATTTGTTTTTGCCATATGGTTTACCACACACAAACCAGCACGCACACACAACTGACTGGTTATGAGTATGGGTTAGTGTCTTAAAGGGGCACACACAACTGACTGGTTATGAGTATGGGTTAGTGTCTTAAAGGGGCACACACAACTGACTGGTTATGAGTATGGGTTAGTATCTTAAAGGGGCACACACAACTGACTGGTTATGAGTATGGGTTAGTGTCTTAAAGGGGCACACACAACTGACTGGTTATGAGTATGGGTTAGTATCTTAAAGGGGCACACACAACTGACTGGTTATGAGTATGGGTTAGTATCTTAAAGGGGCACACACAACTGACTGGTTATGAGTATGGGTTAGTATCTTAAAGGGGCACACACAACTGACTGGTTATGAGTATGGGTTAGTGTCTTAAAGGGGCACACACAACTGACTGGTTATGAGTATGGGTTAGTATCTTAAAGGGGCACACACAACTGACTGGTTATGAGTATGGGTTAGTATCTTAAAGGGGCACACACAACTGACTGGTTATGAGTATGGGTTAGTGTCTTAAAGGGGCACACACAACTGACTGGTTATGAGTATGGGTTAGTATCTTAAAGGGGCACACACAACTGACTGGTTATGAGTATGGGTTAGTATCTTAAAGGGGCACACACAACTGACTGGTTATGAGTATGGGTTAGTATCTTAAAGGGGCACACACAACTGACTGGTTATGAGTATGGGTTAGTATCTTAAAGGGGCACACACAACTGACTGGTTATGAGTATGGGTTAGTATCTTAAAGGGGCACACACAACTGACTGGTTATGAGTATGGGTTAGTGTCTTAAAGGGGCACACACAACTGACTGGTTATGAGTATGGGTTAGTATCTTAAAGGGGCACACACAACTGACTGGTTATGAGTATGGGTTAGTATCTTAAAGGGGCACACACAACTGACTGGTTATGAGTATGGGTTAGTATCTTAAAGGGGCACACACACTTACGGAATTTTCAGAAGTTTTTCTTTTCTCAGTTTTAATAGAACACGTTAATTATTTTGATAAAAATATACTGAAGAAACTGTAAACCTGGGATACGAAATGTATGAAATGTTTTACTGTTTTTTAAAATTAATTAGTCTATTATAGTAAGAAACATGGATTTGAGTGACCTCTGTCCTGACTTTCTAGTGTGGTTTGATCGCCCTCACTGGAATGCCGAGAGACATTGGATGATGATTTTAATACTGATTTGAAGGTCATTTATAATACTGATAATCACGGAGAAGTTTTATAACTAATAGGACCAGGAGAAGGATAGACCTGTCTCTAGTCTATTTTTACTATGAAGTTATGAGTACAAATATTTTTTTGTTGGAGTTATTAAGAGCAGTAATTCAAATTTTAATTTGTAGTATTGTTGTTTTTACACATTAGTCACTATGTGAATCGTGTCAAAATTGGGAATTACCATTTTTTTTAAAGATTTTTGGATTGAAGTTTACACACCTTGAGTGATATACAGAAATGTATTGAGTGATACAGTGGGGCAAAAAAGTATTTAGTCAGCCACCAATTGTGCAAGTTCTCCCACTTAAAAATATGAGAGGCCTGTAATTTTCATCATAGGTACACTTCAACTATGACAGACAAAATGAGAAAAAAAAATCCAGAAAACCTGTAACTTCTTCTTTAAGAGGCTCCTCTGTCCTCCACTCGTTACCTGTATTAATAGCACCTGTTTGAACTTGTTATCAGTATAAAAGACACCTGTCCACAACCTCAAACAGTCACACTCCAAACTCCACTATGGCCAAGACCAAAGAGCTGTCAAAGGACACCAGAAACAAAATTGTAGACCTGCACCAGGCTGGGAAGACTGAATCTGCAATAGGTAAGCAGCTTGGTTTGAAGAAATCAACTGTGGGAGCAATTATTAGGAAATGGAAGACATACAAGACCACTGATAATCTCCCTCGATCTGGGGCTCCACGCAAGATCTCACCCCGTGGGGTCAAAATTATCACAAGAACGGTGAGCAAAAGTCCCAGAACCACACGGGGGGACCTAGTGAATGACCTGCAGAGAGCTGGGACCAAAGTAACAAAGCCTACCATCAGTAACACACTACGCCGCCATGGACTCAAATCCTGCAGTGCCAGACGTGTCCCCCTGCTTAAGCCAGTACATGTCCAGGCCCGTCTGAAGTTTGCTAGAGAGCATTTGGATGATCCAGAAGAAGATTGGGAGAATGTCATATGGTCAGATGAAACCAAAATATAACTTTTTGGTAAAAACTCAACTCGTCGTGTTTGGAGGACAAAGAATGCTGAGTTGCATCCAAAGAACACCATACCTACTGTGCAGCATGGTGGTGGAAACATCATGCTTTGGGGCTGTTTTTCTGCAAAGGGACCAGGACGACTGATCCGTGTAAAGGAAAGAATGAATGGGGCCATGTATCGTGAGATTTTGAGTGAAAATATCCTTCCATCAGCAAGGGCATTGAAGATGAAACGTGGCTGGGTCTTTCAGCATAACAATGATCCCAAACACATCGCCCGGGCAATGAAGGAGTGGCTTCGTAAGAAGCATTTCAAGGTCCTGGAGTGGCCTAGACAGTCTCCAGATCTCAACCCCATAGAAAATCTTTGGAGGGAGTTGAAAGTCCGTGTTGCCCAGCAACAGCCCCAAAACATCACTGCTCTAGAGGAGATCTGCATGGAGGAATGGGCCAAAATACCAGCAACAGTGTGTGAAAACCTTGTGAAGACTTACAGAAAACGTTTGACCTCTGTCATTGCCAACAATGGGTATATAACAAAGTATTGAGATAAACTTTTGTCATTGACCAAATACTTATTTTCCACCATAATTTGCAAATAAATTAATTAAAAATTCTACAATGTGATTTTCTGGATTTTTTTCTTCTCATTTTGTCTGTTATAGTTGAAGTGTACCTATGATGAACATTGCAGGCCTCTCTCATCTTTTTAAGTGGGAGAACTTGCACAATTGGTGGCTGACTAAATACTTTTTTGCCCCACTGTAAATGAAGGAGTGTATTGTTGCGTTGTTTGTTTCCTGTTCATTTGGATAAATCTCGCCAGATTGGGTCTGCTGGATGATAATTTCCTGATCCTATGAGGTGAGGTTGACCGTGTGAGGTAGGTCAACCTCAAATAAGCTCATTTGGGAAAAGTTGTTTCAACAGAACGTGTTGTTATTTTCTTTAACATTTGTTTTAGAAATGTGCATAAAGAATATTGGTAGAAGTAATCATTTGTCATATAGTCAATGCTTGTCTTGATTTCCTGGATCAGAAATGAACTGAACTGAATTGTTGTTTTGATTTGTCTTCTTGAGGTTATGGTGGAGATGGTATCTAGATAAATGAAAGGGATAATTTGACCAAACAGGGTGTGGACCTCAAAATCCCCTCTAACCGGCTAAAGAAATGGCGTTCACTACGGGTCTGTCCTGCACCACTTCTATCGAGAGACCTGAGTCGTAGCCAGCAACCAGTGTACAGCATCCAGTTTTCTCATGTTGCTGGAATACTGGTTGGCAAATGGACAAGACATAATAGGAGTTGTGGTGGGGTTCAGGTGAGACATTGAAATTGGGACATTATCATGGGCCATCCACTTTGAACTGTGAAGCTATCTGAAAAAGAAAAATGAAGAAATGCCAGAAGATTGAGTGCCGGAGAAGGGAGGGGGTTGGTCAACTGTGCCTGTAATTGACTTAGACTTGTCTAAAATTGTTATTTGGGGTATCAGGTTGATGGGGAGGTCTACACTGCTGAATTTATGGTGATTTAGGCTAAAAATGCATTGAGATACTGATCTGTAATTATAAACCGGATGAGAGTGGTAATTGGGTTAATTATAAGGTGAAAATATTGTATGTTAATATGGACGTATATTCTGCCAGTATTGATATATGTTAAATTGAGGGTTTTAATTTTGAGTGATAGAACCAATGTGAATCACAGAGCAATGTCATTCTACATTTTTGGTAGGATAATTAATTGGGTTTTGAATTATGGTTTGTAAACTGAATGATTTTTAAAACTGACTGATTTATTTGAGTAAGTTTTAGTATGTTAATAACAACTATATGAGTGGCGCAATGCATGTATTATGGATGGATTGTGTTGATTGTTGTTATGCTAATGATGATATGGATATAGAAGTTGTGTACTATGTTGAGACTATTCTCAGCGTGCCTTGGTGAATGGAGGGGTGAACTCTGATCCTGAGACTGAAACTGATCCTAATCTATATGATTTATATCCATTACCAAATGTAAATGTTTAATGATAATGCTCAGGAACTATAGCAGGTTTATGTTGATGGCCAATAGAGTCCATAGGCGATGCCTTATACATAGTGGAATCATGATGCTCGTCCTGGGTCATGTTCATGAAGATCTAAACGGAAGAAATGTATTTTAAAACCTTGTAATTTTACTTTTAAGTTGAGAGAATTCTCAAAATGGGGTTAAGACAACAACTCACGTGCAGATAATGACAGGATGAAGCCAGAGTGGCTTATGATGCCCCAATCAGCACGAGGGGGGTTGAACCAATCATGACTAAGCATTGTTAGTATCAGCTATATATATAGTACTCTGCATTTGAGTTAAGGTTAGGTTACTCGGTCCAACTCTGAAGGGTGGGGGGGTCGACCAGCCTCATTATTGTAATAATTAATCAATATTAAATAAAAATGATTGTTTGGAGAAGTGACCAAATCTCTCTCAGTACTGAATTTCCACGAAAACAGTCCAGTGACTGTACAGTTCAGTACAGTGTAATGAAACTACAGTGAAAATACAGTTCAATACAGTGACAGTGACAGTGACAGTACAGTACAGTACAGTACAGAACAGAACAGAACAGTTCAGTACAATGGCAGTACAATTCAGTACAGTGACAGTACAGTTCAGTACAGTGACAGTACAGTTCAGTACAGTTCAGAACAGTGACAGTACAGTTCAGTACAGTGACAGTACAGTTCAGTACAGTGACAGTACAGTTCAGTACAGTTCAGTACAGTGACAGTACAGTTCAGTACAGTGACAGTACAGTTCAGTACAGTTCAGTACAGTGACAGTACAGTTCAGTACAGTGACAGTACAGTTCAGTACAGTGACAGTACAGTTCAGTACAGTTCAGAACAGTTCAGTACAATGACAGTACAGTTCAGTACAGTGACAGTACAGTTCAGTACAGTGACAGTACAGTTCAGTACAGTTCAGAACAGTTCAGTACAGTGACAGTACAGTTCAGTACAGTGACAGTACAGTTCAGTACAGTGACAGTACAGTTCAGTACAGTTCAGAACAGTTCAGTACAATGACAGTACAGTTCAGTACAGTGACAGTACAGTTCAGTACAGTGACAGTACAGTTCAGTACAGTTCAGAACAGTTCAGTACAATGACAGTACAGTTCAGTACAGTTCAGAACAGTTCATTACAATGACGGTACAATTCCGTACAGTTCAGTACAGTGACAGTACAGTTCAGTACAGTGACAGTACAGTTCAGTACAGTTCAGAACAGTTCAGTACAATGACAGTACAGTTCAGTACAGTGACAGTACAGTTCAGTACAGTGACAGTACAGTTCAGTACAGTGACAGTACAGTTCAGTACAGTTCAGAACAGTTCAGTACAATGACAGTACAGTTCAGTACAGTTCAGAACAGTTCATTACAATGACGGTACAATTCAGTAGAGTGAAAGTACAGTTCAGTACAGTGACAGTACAGTTCAGTACAGTTCAGAACAGTTCAGTACAATGACGGTACAATTCAGTACAGTGACAGTACAGTTCAGTACAGTGACAGTTCAGTTCAGTACAGTTCAGGACAGTGACAGTGCAGTTCAGTTCACTTCAGTACAGTTCAGTACAGTGACAGTAAAATTCAGTACAATGACACTACAGTTCAGTACAGTCCATTTCAGTGACAGTACAGTGACAGTACAGTTCAGTATAGTTCAGAACAGTGACAGTACAGTTCAGTACAGTTCAGTACAGTTACAGTACAGTTCAAAGGCCGTACACTATGCATCTCCCTTGGCTCTGGGCCAGGGCTTTTTCTTTCTCCTACTGCCTGTTATATATGGTCCTTATACCGGCCTGGGCTGGGCTTGGTAACACTTAGCAGGTCCTTATACCGGCCTGGGCTGGGCTTGGTAACACTTAGCAGGTCCTAATAGGGGCCTGGGCTTGGTAACACCTAGCAGGTCCTAATAGGGGCCTGGGCTGGGCTTGGTAACACCTAGCAAGTCCTTATAGGGGGCTGGGCTTGGTAACACCTAGCAAGTCCTTATAGGGGCCTGGGCCGGGCCTGGTAACCCCTACTATGTCATTAA
The DNA here is from genome assembly GCF_057628025.1 of Oncorhynchus mykiss. Taxonomy (NCBI): domain Eukaryota; kingdom Metazoa; phylum Chordata; class Actinopteri; order Salmoniformes; family Salmonidae; genus Oncorhynchus; species Oncorhynchus mykiss. The sequence continues at coordinate 15,254,246 of NC_143032.1, forward strand.
TGCGGCCTTGGCCGGGCCTGGTAACACCTGCCAGGGTTGGAGTCAATTCCAGTCAATTCAGGAAGTACACTGAAATTCCAATTCTCTTCAATACTTTTCAATGAAAAACATTTTGAAATGGAGATAATTGTTTGTTTGTTTACTTTCGGAATGAACTTGAATTGAAATAGAATTCACCCTAACCCTGAGACCTATACACTGGACTAGTACATGGTGTGTGTATTGGTAAGGTGTTCAGTATATGGTGCATATAATGAGATAATAATATAGTCAAATATACTACAGTATAACCAATGATATCTGTAACAGAGTTTGCTAAGATTTCTCTAAACCTAACAACCTACAATGTCTTCCATCTCCTTAATACACACCACCAGCCATCCATTTTAGTCATTTGAAAGATACTCTTATCCAGAGCAACGTACCAAAGCAATTAGGGTTAAGTGCCTTGCTTAAGGGCACATCAACGTTTTATTGTCATAGAATCGGCTCGGGATTCAAACCAGAAAACTTTTGGTTAATGGCCCAACGCTCTTAACCACTAGGCTACCTGCCAGACAGGTAGGCAAGCAGAACCAGAGTCAGGCCATGGTGGGTTGGAGGGTGACTCTGTCCTGGCCAGGCGCCAGCAGGACATGTGCAGGGGGGTATGGCATGGCCAGGGCCCTCCAGGCTGGCAGTATTGAGGAGCAGTGGAGGCATTCAGCTGGTAGTGAATGTGCCTTTGTCTGGGAGCGGCGTGCCAGGCTAGCTCTAATGAGGAAACTCTTTGTGACAGGCATCTCAACATGAAGTGGGCTGGTGGACTCATTAACCTGACTACCACAAATAAAGCAGGCAGGCACAAGAGACGCCTATGATAGCACACTTAAGGCTGCTATGCTGTGCTGCTGTATCCCCCGCTTCCTCCCTCCTCTCTCCCGTTCCCTCGTTATCTCTCCCTCTCTCTCCCTCTCTCTGGTCTCCCAGGCTTAGGGGGATGTGCAGCAGGAGTGGATCAGACTGGCCTAGTTCAGGTGTCCCAGATACAGGGATGTGGATGGTGTTAACTATCTGTGGTGCAGCCTGGTCCTGTTGGAACACAGGCTGATCTGATGTGGCAGGTGATCATACGTCACCTTGGCAGGTGTTGACATCATGCATCAACAATATCACTGTGACACTTGCAGTTACTGAGTCTCACAAAAAAATGCTTATTTCTGTTTGATGTGTGTGTGTGTGTGTGTTTGTGTGAGTACATGCACATCTCTCTGAAGGCAGAGAAAGCTGACTGTCTTGCAACACACATTCCCATAACGTGACATGATTAACTGTCAGGAGCCAACTCTGCTCTGTCTCCATAGAGACCGTATGAGGAATGAACTGTGGTTCGACTTTAGCTGTACTGCAGCGTCGTAGTGAAAGTCACATATAGCCACTGAAAAATGGATGAATCATAGAATGTAGGCCAGAAGTACACTGGTAAACAGGCAAGGACAGGCCAGGCTCCAGAATGTCATCTAACATTACCATGTACAATGCTGTTTTATACTTGTCGTGATTATTTATCTTTGTGTTAATAACCCTCTTGGTTATTAACGCTACTGCATTATGGCTTATGGGCGTAGACTGTCCCGATATTGATTTGATGTTAATGTCATGTAGTGTTTAGATGTATGTCCTTTGAAGTTGCCCAAACATTTGATCAGGTGGCTTTTATGGAGCATAACTCATTAGATATTCCCTTCACTATTTTTCACTGTGTTTCCTCCACATTCATTTTACCAGCCCTCATTGTCCTCGGCCACACGGTAACTTATTTTAATCTGGTTATGCTGTACAGGCTGCACTCGATAAGCCCTGCACAGATTCATACAGCGAGAGGGAGCGAGGGGGAGAAAACGGAGCTAACGATACAATGAGCACTAATAGTGTCAGAGAGGCTCATTGTCTAAAAAGGAATATTCATACCAAGATCAAGGAGTTGCGCTCCTGACACTGACAAATTGCAGACGAGGTTTCATTAATTAAGTAGGCCGCTAACGTTTATTTAAATAAAATGTACTGTTGTATTATTGATTTGCTGCTGCAAAATTATCTGACACAATACACATGGATTGCGAGCAGTGGCTCTCTGATGGTTCAGGCAGGCAGGAAGGCAGTGGGGTGTGTGTGTATGTGTGTCACACTGGTAGGGGGAGGGTGGTCTATGCATGGTAAAGGCCTGATTTGAGAGGGAGGGGCGAGGGGCGGGGGATACGTGTGCACCTCCTAGGCCCCAGGATGTGTGGCCCCCAGTGTACGTAGCTGGAGAGCAGAGCTGGGGATTGTGTGCTTGTGGAGGGACAGAGTTGTTTGCATTTAAACTGCATATGACAGGTTTGGCATGTACAGAAATCACTGCTTCTGCTACTGCTGATTACATCACTGCTGCTGATACTGCTGATTACATCACTGCTGAGGCTACTGCTGATTACATCACTGCTGCTGCTACTGCTGATTACATCACTGCTGCTGCTACTGTTGATTACATCACTGCTGAGGCTACTGCTGATTACATCACTGCTGCTGATACTGCTGATTACATCACTGCTGCTGCTACTGTTGATTACATCACTGCTGCTGCTACTGTTGATTACATCACTGCTGCTACTGTTGATTAAATCACTGCTGCTACTGCTGATTAAATCACTGCTGCTACTGCTGATTAAATCACTGCTGCTACTGTTGATTACATCACTGCTGCTACTGTTGATTAAATCACTGCTGCTGCTACTGCTGATTAAATCACTGCTGCTGCTACTGTTGATTAAATCACTGCTGCTACTGTTGATTACATCACTGCTGCTACTGTTGATTAAATCACTGCTGCTACTGTTGATTACATCACTGCTGCTGCTACTGCTGATTAAATCACTGCTGCTGCTACTGCTGATTAAATCACTGCTGCTACTGTTGATTACATCACTGCTGCTGCTACTGTTGATTACATCACTGGTGCTACTGCTGATTAAATCACTGCTGAGGCTACTGCTGATTAAATCACTGCTGCTGCTACTGTTGATTACATCACTGCTGCTACTGTTGATTACATCACTGCTGCTGCTACTGTTGATTAAATCACTGCTGCTGCTACTGCTGATTAAATCACTGCTGCTGCTACTGCTGATTAAATCACTGCTGCTGCTACTGTTGATTACATCACTGCTGCTGCTACTGTTGATTAAATCACTGCTGCTGCTACTGCTGATTAAATCACTGCTGCTACTGCTGATTAAATCACTGCTGCTGCTACTGCTGATTAAATCACTGCTGCTACTGCTGCTGATTAAATCACTGCTGCTACTGCTGATTAAATCACTGCTGAGGCTACTGCTGATTAAATCACTGCTGCTACTGCTGCTGATTAAATCACTGCTGAGGCTACTGCTGATTAAATCACTGCTTCTGCTACTGCTGATTAAATCACTGCTGCTACTGCTGCTGATTAAATCACTGCTGCTACTGCTGATTAAATCACTGCTGAGGCTACTGCTGATTAAATCACTGCTGCTGCTACTGCTGATTAAATCACTGCTGCTACTGCTGCTGATTAAATCACTGCTGCTACTGCTGATTAAATCACTGCTGAGGCTACTGCTGATTAAATCACTGCTTCTGCTACTGCTGATTAAATCACTGCTGCTACTGCTGATTAAATCACTGCTGCTACTGCTGCTGATTAAATCACTGCTGCTACTGCTGATTAAATCACTGCTGAGGCTACTGCTGATTAAATCACTGCTTCTGCTACTGCTGATTAAATCACTGCTGAGGCTACTGCTGATTAAATCACTGCTGCTACTGCTGATTAAATCACTGCTGCTACTGTCTATTAAATCACTGCTGCTGCTACTGCTGATTAAATCACTGATGAGGCTACTGCTGATTAAATCACTGCTGCTACTGTTGATTAAATCACTGCTGCTGCTACTGTTGATTAAATCACTGCTGCTACTGTTGATTAAATCACTGCTGCTACTGCTGATTAAATCACGGCTGCTACTGCTGATTAAATCACTGCTGCTACTGCTGCTGATTAAATCACTGCTGCTACTGCTGATTAAATCACTGCTGAGGCTACTGCTGATTAAATCACTGCTGCTACTGCTGATTAAATCACTGCTGAGGCTACTGTTGATTAAATCACTGCTGCTACTGTTGATTAAATCACTGCTGCTACTGTTGATTAAATCACTGCTGCTACTGTTGATTAAATCACTGCTGCTACTGTTGATTAAATCACTGCTGCTGCTACTGCTGATTAAATCACTGCTGCTACTGCTGATTAAATCACTGCTGCTGCTACTGTTGATTAAATCACTGCTGCTGCTACTGTTGATTAAATCACTGCTGCTACTGTTGATTAAATCACTGCTGAGGCTACTGCTGATTAAATCACTGCTGCTACTGTTGATTACATCACTGCTGCTACTGTTGATTAAATCACTGCTGCTGCTACTGCTGATTAATCACTGCTGCTGCTACTGATGATTAAATCACTGCTGAGGCTACTGCTGATTAAATCACTGCTGCTGCTACTGTTGATTACATCACTGCTGCTACTGTTGATTAAATCACTGCTGCTGCTACTGTTGATTACATCACTGCTGCTACTGTTGATTACATCACTGCTGCTGCTACTGTTGATTAAATCACTGCTGCTGCTACTGCTGATTAAATCACTGCTGCTACTGCTGCTGATTAAATCACTGCTGCTACTGCTGATTAAATCACTGCTGAGGCTACTGCTGATTAAATCACTGCTGCTACTGCTGCTGATTAAATCACTGCTGAGGCTACTGCTGATTAAATCACTGCTTCTAATACTGCTGATTAAATCACTGCTGCTGCTACTGCTGATTAAATCACTGCTGCTACTGCAGCTGATTAAATCACTGCTGCTACTGCTGATTAAATCACTGCTGAGGCTACTGCTGATTAAATCACTGCTGCTGCTACTGCTGATTAAATCACTGCTGCTACTGCTGCTGATTAAATCACTGCTGCTACTGCTGATTAAATCACTGCTGAGGCTACTGCTGATTAAATCACTGCTTCTGCTACTGCTGATTAAATCACTGCTGCTACTGCTGATTAAATCACTGCTGCTACTGCTGCTGATTAAATCACTGCTGCTACTGCTGATTAAATCACTGCTGAGGCTACTGCTGATTAAATCACTGCTTCTGCTACTGCTGATTAAATCACTGCTGAGGCTACTGCTGATTAAATCACTGCTGCTACTGCTGATTAAATCACTGCTGCTACTGTCTATTAAATCACTGCTGCTGCTACTGCTGATTAAATCACTGCTGCTACTGCTGCTGATTAAATCACTGCTGCTACTGCTGATTAAATCACTGCTGAGGCTACTGCTGATTAAATCACTGCTGCTACTGTTGATTAAATAACTGCTGCTGCTACTGTTGATTAAATCACTGCTGCTACTGCTGATTAAATCACGGCTGCTACTGCTGATTAAATCACTGCTGCTACTGCTGCTGATTAAATCACTGCTGCTACTGCTGATTAAATCACTGCTGAGGCTACTGCTGATTAAATCACTGCTGCTACTGCTGATTAAATCACTGCTGAGGCTACTGTTGATTAAATCACTGCTGCTACTGTTGATTAAATCACTGCTGCTACTGCTGATTAAATCACTGCTGAGGCTACTGCTGATTAAACCACTGCTGAGGCTACTGCTGATTAAATCACTGCTGCTACTGCTGATTAAATCACTGCTGAGGCTACTGCTGATTAAATCACTGCTGCTACTGTTGATTAAATCACTGCTGCTGCTACTGCTGATTAAATCACTGCTGAGGCTACTGCTGATTAAATCACTGCTTCTGCTACTGCTGATTAAATCACTGCTGCTACTGCTGATTAAATCACTGCTGCTACTGCTGCTGATTAAATCACTGCTGCTACTGCTGATTAAATCACTGCTGAGGCTACTGCTGATTAAATCACTGCTTCTGCTACTGCTGATTAAATCACTGCTGAGGCTACTGCTGATTAAATCACTGCTGCTACTGCTGATTAAATCACTGCTGCTACTGTCTATTAAATCACTGCTGCTGCTACTGCTGATTAAATCACTGCTGCTACTGCTGCTGATTAAATCACTGCTGCTACTGCTGATTAAATCACTGCTGAGGCTACTGCTGATTAAATCACCGCTGCTACTGTTGATTAAATAACTGCTGCTGCTACTGTTGATTAAATCACTGCTGCTACTGTTGATTAAATCACTGCTGCTACTGCTGATTAAATCACGGCTGCTACTGCTGATTAAATCACTGCTGCTACTGCTGCTGATTAAATCACTGCTGCTACTGCTGATTAAATCACTGCTGAGGCTACTGCTGATTAAATCACTGCTGCTACTGCTGATTAAATCACTGCTGAGGCTACTGTTGATTAAATCACTGCTGCTACTGTTGATTAAATCACTGCTGCTACTGCTGATTAAATCACTGCTGAGGCTACTGCTGATTAAATCACTGCTGAGGCTACTGCTGATTAAATCACTGCTGCTACTGCTGATTAAATCACTGCTGAGGCTACTGCTGATTAAATCACTGCTGCTACTGTTGATTAAATCACTGCTGCTGCTACTGTTGATTAAATCACTGCTGCTACTGTTGATTAAATCACTGCTGCTACTGCTGATTAAATCACGGCTGCTACTGCTGATTAAATCACTGCTGCTACTGCTGCTGATTAAATCACTGCTGCTACTGCTGATTAAATCACTGCTGAGGCTACTGCTGATTAAATCACTGCTGCTACTGCTGATTAAATCACTGCTGAGGCTACTGTTGATTAAATCACTGCTGCTACTGCTGATTAAATCACTGCTGAGGCTACTGCTGATTAAATCACTGCTGCTACTGCTGATTAAATCACTGCTGCTGCTACTGTTGATTAAATCACTGCTGCTGCTACTGTTGATTACATCACTGATGCTACTGTTGATTAAATCACTGATGCTGCTACTGTTTATTAAACCACTGCTGCTGCTACCGCAGATGCTTTTACTGAAGGCCTTAGTAGTGAAATATAGCAATGCGCTGTTTATTATAATATTTTTTTTCATTTGGTATTGAAGGAAATTGCTGACATCGTTTACATTCACTCGTTATCTCCAATTGTTTATTATCTTGTAGCTACATTGTCTCCATTTCATTTTCAAATCATCCTCCTTGTTTTTCTTTCTAGCCTGGTACCTGTTCAGATCTTTAAAGACATTTTGTTACATGACATGTAATATTACTCTCAATTTATATTCTAAATATGAGAAGAGGGTGTGATAGATTCTATTGAATGTGTTTCTAAATATGAGAAGAGGGTGTGATAGATTCTATTGAATGTGTTTCTAAATATGAGAAGAGGGTGTGATAGATTCTATTGAATGTGTTTCTAAATATGAGAAGAGGGTGTGATAGATTCTATTGAATGTGTTTCTAAATATGAGAAGAGGGTGTGATAGATTCTATTGAATGTGTTTCTAAATATGAGAAGAGGGTGTGATAGATTCTATTGAATGTGTTTCTAAATATGAGAAGAGGGTGTGATAGATTCTATTGAATGTGTTTCTAAATATGAGAAGAGGGTGTGATAGATTCTATTGAATGTGTTTCTAAATATGAGAAGAGGGTGTGATAGATTCTATTGAATGTGTTTCTAAATATGAGAAGAGGGTGTGATAGATTCTATTGAATGTGTTTCTAAATATGAGAAGAGGGTGTGATAGATTCTATTGAATGTGTTTCTAAATATGAGAAGAGGGTGTGATAGATTCTATTGAATGTGTTTCTAAATATGAGAAGAGGGTGTGATATATTCTATTGAATGTGTTTCTAAATATGAGAAGAGGGTGTGATAGATTCTATTGAATGTGTTTCTAAATATGAGAAGAGGGTGTGATAGATTATATTGAATGTGTTTCTAAATATGAGAAGAGGGTGTGATAGATTCTATTGAATGTGTTTCTAAATATGAGAAGAGGGTGTGATAGATTCTATTGAATGTGTTTCTAAATATGAGAAGAGGGTGTGATAGATTCTATTGAATGTGTTTCTAAATATGAGAAGAGGGTGTGATAGATTCTATTGAATGTGTTTCTAAACATGAGAAGAGGGTGTGATAGATTCTATTGAATGTGTTTCTAAATATGAGAAGAGGGTGTGATAGATTCTATTGAATGTGTTTCTAAATATGAGAAGAGGGTGTGATAGATTCTATTGAATGTGTTTCTAAACATGAGAAGAGGGTGTGATAGATTCTATTGAATGTGTTTCTAAATATGAGAAGAGGGTGTGATAGATTCTATTGAATGTGTTTCTAAATATGAGAAGAGGGTGTGATAGATTCTATTGAATGTGTTTCTAAATATGAGAAGAGGGTTTGATAGATTCTATTGAATGTGTTTCTAAACATGAGAAGAGGGTGTGATAGATTCTATTGAATGTGTTTCTAAATATGAGAAGAGGGTGTGATAGATTCTATTGAATGTTTTTCTAAATATGAGAAGAGGGTGTGATAGATTCTATTGAATGTGTTTCTAAATATGAGAAGAGGGTGTGATAGATTCTATTGAATGTGTTTCTAAATATGAGAAGAGGGTGTGATAGATTCTATTGAATGTGTTTCTAAATATGAGAAGAGGGTGTGATAGATTCTATTGAATGTGTTTCTAAACATGAGAAGAGGGTGTGATAGATTCTATTGAATGTGTTTCTAAATATGAGAAGAGGGTGTGATAGATTCTATTGAGTGTGTTTCTAAACATGAGAAGAGGGTGTGATAGATTCTATTGAATGTGTTTCTAAATATGAGAAGAGGGTGTGATAGATTCTATTGAATGTGTTTCTAAATATGAGAAGAGGGTGTGATAGATTCTATTGAATGTGTTTCTAAACATGAGAAGAGGGTGTGATAGATTCTATTGAATGTGTTTCTAAACATGAGAAGAGGGTGTGATAGATTCTATTGAATGTGTTTCTAAATATGAGAAGAGGGTGTGATAGATTCTATTGAATGTGTTTCTAAATATGAGAAGAGGGTGTGATAGATTCTATTGAATGTGTTTCTAAATATGAGAAGAGGGTGTGATAGATTCTATTGAATGTGTTTCTAAATATGAGAAGAGGGTGTGATAGATTCTATTGAATGTGTTTCTAAATATGAGAAGAGGGTGTGATAGATTCTATTGAATGTGTTTCTAAATATGAGAAGAGGGTGTGATAGATTCTATTGAATGTGTTTCTAAATATGAGAAGAGGGTGTGATAGATTCTATTGAATGTGTTTCTAAACATGAGAAGAGGGTGTGATAGATTCTATTGAATGTGTTTCTAAATATGAGAAGAGGGTGTGATAGATTCTATTGAATGTGTTTCTAAATATGAGAAGAGGGTGTGATAGATTCTATTGAATGTGTTTCTAAATATGAGAAGAGGGTGTATAGATTCTATTGAATGTGTTTCTAAATATGAGAAGAGGGTGTGATAGATTCTATTGAATGTGTTTCTAAATATGAGAAGAGGGTGTGATAGATTCTATTGAATGTGTTTCTAAACATGAGAAGAGGGTGTGATAGATTCTATTGAATGTGTTTCTAAACATGAGAAGAGGGTGTGATAGATTCTATTGAATGTGTTTCTAAATATGAGAAGAGGGTGTGATAGATTCTATTGAATGTGTTTCTAAATATGAGAAGAGGGTGTGATAGATTCTATTGAATGTGTTTCTAAACATGAGAAGGCATTTGGCACTATGCATGGTGCAACTTTATTGCCAGGATTTAAGAATGCATTCGATGCTCCTCTGCAAATCAGGAGCAAAAATACCTATGTTTTTACTATACTGTAAAGCGGTTTAGTGACATGTTTCTCCCATTGTTTCCAAGGGCAGATCAATGATAAGAGAGCAGTCTAGCCATACATCCCTGAATGCCAGAGGGCCCTGCTTTGTGTGTGTGTGTTTCTGTACGCTTGTGTATGCGGTACAATACTATAGCAGGGTTAATATGCAGCAACTTGTCCACAGAACAACTAGATGAATTGGTTTCCTAGACATGTACACACGACACACTATGGGCTACAGAGAAGACCCAATAAAAGTGAAGGATAGCCATGTTGGGATGCTCACTCTTTCTAATTTCCTGTAATAGACTATTTTGCTTTACAACGACATTTAGGTTGAACCACTATGGTTCAGCACTCTGATAGTACCTTTGCCCATCGCTCCTGTCTGTCGCATAGTTGTGGAGCATAAGTCACACACACACACACACACACACACACACACACACACACACACACACACACACACACACACACACGCACGCACGCACGCATGCACATGCACATGCACATGCACACACTCTGCTAGTTAGAGTACCCAAGCTGTCAAGGTGAAGAATCTGTCGATGCATCCTTGAGCAAGGTACGTAACACTAGTTTGCTCCAGGGGTGCCGTACTACTATGGCTGACCCTGTAAAACAACACATTCCACTGCACCTATCTGGTGTATGTGACTCTCAAACACATGACCATGGCATAATTCAGGCTGATACTAATAATAACCAGTATCACAAGTACTACTGCCCTCCACATCTCCTACGTGGTTGATCTGAGCCACAAAAAAACAGTTTTTATTTTTATGAAACTATGGGAATGAGATTCTGAGAGACGTAGTTCATAGGAATTTAGAAACATGAGTCAGATCTCCATAAATGTAGGTGACCCAGTGTTACCCCTACATGCATTTAGCATCCCCCCCACGCTAGCTCTTCCAGTGTGATGGCAGGCAGACAAGCAGTCAGACAGACAGGCAAACAGTTAGACAGGCTGTTAGACAGGTGGGCAGGCAGGGTCCTGTGGAAAGACAACCTGCCATCTGTGCAGGTACTCTGCTCCACCCCTGAGCACTCTCTCTCTCTCTGCAGAAGTGTGTGTGTATTTCTCTCAGTCAAAGCTGTCGTCGAGACAGTCCTGCTCCCCTAGTCTTACTCCTAAACTTCCTCCACACCTCTCTCTCTCTCTCACACACACACACACACACACACACACACACACACACACACACACACACACACACACACACACACACACACACACACACACACACACACACACACACACACACACACACACACACACGCACACACGCATAACACACACACACCTGCACATATACAAACACACGCACACACGCACACAAACACACACGCACACATGCACACACACACACCCGCACACATACAAACACACACACACACAAACACACACACACACACCTGTTGAACACCTTATCTGTCCATCATAAAGCTACCGAAGGCCTTGGTATGCACAACCTGTCCCACTGCCAAAGGATACGCCAGAGTATGTGTGTGTGTCCCTTTGTGAGAGTGTATGATTCTGGAGAAAGAGAGAGAGAGAAAGACAGACAGGCAGAGGGAGAGAGAGAAAGACAGAGGGTGAGAGAGAAAGACACAGAGGCAGAGGGAGAGAGAGAAAGACAGAGAGGCAGAGGGAGAGAGAGAAAGACAGAGGCAGAGGGAGAGAGAGAGAAAGACAGGCAGAGGGAGAGAGAAAGACAGAGGCAGAGGGAGAGAGATAAAGACAGAGACAGAGGGAGAGAGAGAAAGACAGAGAGGCAGAGGGAGAGAGAGAAAGACAGAGGCAAAGGGAGAGAGAGAAAGACAGAGGCAGAAGGAGAGAGAGAAAGACACAGAGGCAGAGGGAGAGAGAGAAAGACAGAGGCAGAGGGAGAGAGAGAAAGACAGAGAGGCAGAGGGAGAGAGAGAAAGACAGAGGCAGAGGGAGAGAGAGAAAGACACAGAGGCAGAGAGAGAGAGAGAAAGACAGAGAGGCAAAGGGAGAGAGAGAAAGACAGAGAGGCAGAAGGAGAGAGAGAGACACAGATGTAGAGGGAGAGAGAGAAAGGCAGAGGGAGAGAGAGAAAGACACAGGCAGAGGGAGAGAGAGAAAGAGAGAGAGGCAGAGCAAGAGAGAGAAAGACAGAGAGGCAGAGGGAGAGAGAGAAAGACAGAGAGGCAGAGGGAGAGAGAGAAAGACAGAGGCAGAGGGAGAGAGAGAAAGACAGAGAGGCAGAGGGAGAGAGAGAAAGACAGAGGTAGAGGGAGAGAGAGGAAGACAGAGAGGCAGAAGGCGAGAGAGAAAGACAGAGGCAGAAGGAGAGAGAGGAAGACACAGAGGCAGAGGGAGAGAGAGAAAGACACAGAGGCAGAGGGAGAGAGAGAAAGACGGAGAGGCAGAAGGAGAGAGAGAAAGACAGAGAGACAGAAGGAGAGAAAGACAGAGAGGCAGAAGGAGAGAGAGAATGACACAGAGGTAGTGTGGTGGCGTTAGGCGGGCAGTGGATGACTTTGTGAGCCAACAAGCAGAGGTCACACTCACTGGGCACAGACCCAGGCTGTATTACCCACTGGAGAGTAGACAGCCTGCTCTGCTGTGATGCTGCTGTTGCCCACACACACTACCACACACACACACACACTACCACACACACACACACACACACACACACACACACACACACACACACACACACACACACACACACACACACACACACACACACACACACACACACACACACACACACACACATACACACACACACACACACACACACACACACACACACATACACACAGAGTGGGACTGGCTAAAGAGCCATCAGTAGCCGGCCTCAACTTAGTCACTGTCACTCGCCAACTACCACCCGGTTACTCTACCATGCACCTTAGAGGCTGCTGCCCTATGTACATAAACATGAAACACTGATCACTTTAATAATGTTTACATACTGTTTTACTAATTTCATATGTATACTGTATGCTGTGTTCTAGTAAAGGCCATCCTATTCAGATATTGCTGTATACATACTATTCTATCCTATGTATTCTACAGATATACTAAATGTTCTATCCACATACTTTCCATAATGTCTATACCTCCCATCACACAAAAAAGCACAATAATGGAATTAAGAAATATATAATATTAGGACGAGCAATGTCGGAGTCCGTAGTATAAATACAGTAAATAGTCAGTCAGTTCGGACACACCTACCCATTCAAGGGTTTTTCTTTATTTGTACTATTTTCTACATTGTAGAATAATAGTGAAGACATCAACACTATAAAATAACTGGAATAACTTGAATCATCTAGTAACCAAAAATGTTTTAAACAAATCTCCAAAGTAGCCACCCATTGCCTTGATGACAGCTTTGCACATGCTTGGTAGTCTCTCAACCAGATTCATGAGCTGCTTCATCCAGTCACCTGGAATGCTTTTCCAACACTCTTGAAGGAGTTGCCGCATATGCTGAGCACTTGTTGTCTGCTTTTCCTTCGTTCTGAGGTCCAACTCATCCCAGACCATCTCAATTGGGTTGAAGTCGGGCGATTGTGGAGGCCAGGTCTTCTGATGCAGCACTCCATCACGCTCCTTCTTGGTCAAATAGCCCTTACACAGCCTGGAGGTGTGTTGGGTCAATGTCCTGTTGAAAAACAGATGATAGTCCCACTATGCGCAAACCAGATGGGATGGGGTATCGCTTCAGAGTGCTGTGGTAGACATGCTGGTTAAGTGTGCCTTGAATTCAAAATAAATCACAGACAGTGTCACCAGCAAAGCACCCCCACATCTCCTCCACCATGCTTCACGGTGGGAACCACACATGCAGAGATCAGCCATTTACCTACTCTGCATCTCACAAAAACATGGCGGTTGTAACCAAAAATTTGGACTCATCAGACCAAAGGACAGATTTCCACCGGTCTAATGTCCATTGCCTTTGTTTCTTATTCAAGACTGTTGGAAATTCCAGGTGAAGCTGGTTGAGAGAATCCCAAAAGTGTGCAAAGCTGTCACCAAGGCAAAGGGTGGCAACTTTGAAGAATCTCAAATATAAAATATATTTTAATTTGTTTAACACTTTTTTGGTTACTAGATGATTCCATATGTGCTATTTTATAGTTTTGATGTCTTCAGTATTATTCTACAAAGTAGAAAATAGTAAAATTGTTATGGTGAGTGAATGAGGACCCAAAAGCGAACTAACTTAAACAGAGCTTCTTTAATAACCAAACATAGGTAGGCTCAGATAGACCGGCAGATTCCGACAGGACAGGGCAAGGTTACAGCAAACATGACGATAGTCTGGCTCAGGCATGAAACACAAACAAGAATCCGACAAGGACAGGAACAGAAACAGAGAGAGATATAGGGACCTAATCAGAGGGAAAAAGGGAACAGGTGGGAAACGGGGTGAATGGGTAGTTAGAGGAGACAAGGAACAGCTGGGAGAAAGCGGGGGAGAAAGGTAACCTAACAACGACCAGCAGAGGGAGACAGGGTGAAGGGAAAGGACAGAGACAAGACACAACATGACAGTACCCCCCCACTCACCGAGCGCCTCCTGGCGCACTCGAGGAGGAAACCTGGCGGCAACGGAGGAAATCCTCGATCAGCGCACGGTCCAGCACGTCCCGAGAGGGAACCCAACTCCTCTCCTCAGGACCGTACCCCTCCCAATCGACAAGGTACTGGTGACCACGGCCCCGAGGACGCATGTCCAAAATCCTGCGGACCCTGTAGATGGGTGCGCCCTCGACAAGGATGGGGGGGGGGGGGGGGAAGACGAGCGGGGGCGCGAAGAACGGGCTTAATACAGGAGACATGGAAGACCGGGTGGACGCGACGAAGGTATCGCGGAAGAAGAAGTCGAACTGCGACAGGATTAATGACCCGAGAAATACGGAACGGACCAATGAACCGCGGGGTCAACTTGCGAGAAGCCGTCTTAAGGGGAAGGTTCTGAGTGGAGAGCCAAACTCTCTGACCGCGACAATATCTAGGACTCTTAGTTCTACGCTTATTAGCAGCCCTCACAGTCTGCGCCCTATAACGGCAAAGTGCAGACCTGACCCTCTTCCAGGTGCGCTCGCAACGTTGGACAAAAGCCTGAGCGGAGGGGACGCTGGACTCGGCGAACTGAGATGAGAACAGCGGAGGCTGGTACCCGAGGCTACTCTGAAAAGGAGATAGCCCGGTCGCAGACGAAGGAAGCGAGTTGTGGGCGTATTCTGCCCAGGGGAGCTGTTCTGACCAAGACGCAGGGTTGCGAAAAGAAAGACTGCGTAAGATGCGACCAATAGTCTGATTGGCCCGTTCTGCTTGACCGTTAGACTGGGGGTGAAAGCCGGAAGAGAGACTGACGGAAGCCCCAATCAAACGGCAAAACTCCCTCCAAAATTGAGACGTGAATTGCGGACCTCTGTCCGAAACGACGTCTGACGGAAGGCCATGAATTCTGAAAACATTCTCGATGATGATTTGTGCCGTCTCTTTAGCAGAAGGAAGCTTAGCAAGGGGAATGAAATGAGCCGCCTTAGAGAACCTATCGACAACCGTAAGAATAACAGTCTTCCCCGCTGACGAAGGCAGTCCGGTGACAAAATCTAAGGCGATGTGAGACCACGGTCGAGAGGGAATAGGAAGCGGCCTGAGACGGCCGGCAGGAGGAGAGTTACCGGACTTAGTCTGCGCGCAGACCGAACAAGCAGCCACGAAACGACGCGTGTCATGCTCCCGGGTAGGCCACCAAAAACGCTGGCGAATGGAAGCAAGCGTACCCCGAACGCCAGGGTGGCCGGCTAACTTGGCAGAGTGAGCCCACTGAAGAACGGCCAGACGAGTAGGAACGGGAACGAAAAGAAGGTTCCTAGGACAAGCGCGCGGCGACGGAGTGTGAGTGAGCGCTTGTTTTACCTGCCTCTCAATTCCCCAGACAGTCAACCCGACAACACGCCCCTCAGGGAGAATCCCCTCGGGGTCAGTGGAGGCTACTGAAGAACTGAAGAGACGAGACAAAGCATCAGGCTTGGTGTTCTTAGAGCCCGGACGATAAGAAATCACGAACTCGAAACGAGCGAAAAACAGCGCCCAACGCGCCTGACGCGCATTAAGTCGTTTGGCAGAACGGATGTACTCAAGGTTCCTATGGTCAGTCCAAACGACAAAAGGAACGGTCGCCCCCTCCAACCACTGTCGCCATTCGCCTAGGGCTAACCGGATGGCGAGCAGTTCGCGGTTACCCACATCATAGTTACGTTCCGACGGCGACAGGCGATGAGAAAAATACGCGCATGGGTGGACCTTGTCGTCAGAGAGGGAGCGCTGAGAAAGAATGGCTCCCACGCCCACCTCTGACGCGTCAACCTCGACAACGAACTGTCTAGAGACGTCAGGTGTAACAAGGATAGGAGCGGATGTAAAACGATTCTTGAGGAGATCAAAAGCTCCCTGGGCGGAAACGGACCACTTAAAGCACGTCTTGACAGAAGTAAGGGCTGTGAGAGGAGCTGCCACCTGACCGAAATTACGGATGAAACGACGATAGAAGTTCGCGAAGCCGAGAAAGCGCTGCAGCTCGACGCGTGACTTAGGGACGGGCCAATCAATGACAGCTTGGACCTTAGCGGGGTCCATCTTAATGCCTTCAGCGGAAATAACAGAACCGAGAAATGTGACGGAGGAGGCATGAAAAGTGCACTTCTCAGCCTTCACAAAAAGACAATTCTCTAAAAGGCGCTGGAGGACACGTCGAACGTGCTGAACATGAATCTGGAGTGACGGTGAAAAAATCAGGATATCGTCAAGGTAAACGAAAACAAAGATGTTCAGCATGTCTCTCAGGACATCATTGACTAATGCCTGAAAGACAGCTGGAGCGTTAGCGAGGCCGAAAGGAAGAACCCGGTATTCAAAGTGCCCTAACGGAGTGTTAAACGCCGTCTTCCACTCGTCCCCCTCCCTGATGCGCACGAGATGGTAAGCGTTACGAAGGTCCAACTTAGTGAAAAACCTGGCTCCCTGCAGGATCTCGAAGGCTGAAGACATAAGAGGAAGCGGATAACGATTCTTCACTGTTATGTCATTCAGCCCTCGATAATCTATGCAGGGGCGCAGAGACCCGTCCTTCTTCTTGACAAAAAAAACCCCCGCTCCGGCGGGAGAGGAGGAGGGGACTATGGTACCGGCGTCAAGAGCTACAGACAAATAATCTTCGAGAGCCTTACGTTCGGGAGCCGACAGAGAGTATAGTCTACCCCGGGGGGGGGATGGTTCCCGGAAGGAGATCAATACTACAATCATACGACCGGTGTGGAGGAAGAGAGGTGGCCCTGGACCGACTGAACACCGTGCGCAGATCGTGATATTCCTCCGGCACCCCTGTCAAATCACCAGGCTCCTCCTGTGAAGAAGAGACAGAGGAAACAGGAGGGATAGCAGACATTAAACATTTCACATGACAAGAGACGTTCCAGGAGAGGATAGAATTACTAGACCAATTAATGGAAGGATTATGACAAACTAGCCAGGGATGGCCCAAAACAACAGGTGTAAAAGGTGAACGAAAAATTAAAAAAGAAATGGTTTCACTATGATTACCAGAAACAGTGAGGGTTAAAGGTAGCGTCTCACGCTGAATCCTGGGGAGAGGACTACCATCCAGGGCGAACAAGGCCGTGGGCTCCTTTAACTGTCTGAGAGGAATGTCATGTTCCCGAGCCCAGGTCTCGTCCATAAAACAGCCCTCCGCCCCAGAGTCTATTAAGGCACTGCAGGAAGCTGACGAACCGGTCCAGCGTAGATGGACCGACAAGGTAGTGCAGGATCTTGAAGGAGAGACAGGAGTAGTAGCGCTCACCAGTAGCCCTCCGCTTACTGACGAGCTCTGGCCTTTTACTGGACATGAAGTGACAAAATGACCAGCGGAACCGCAATAGAGACAGAGGCGGTTGGTGATTCTCCGTTCCCTCTCCTTAGTCGAGATGCGGATACCTCCCAGCTGCATGGGCTCAGCACCCGAGCCGGCAGAGGAAGATGGTAGTGATGCGGAGAGGGGGGCGACGGAGAGCGCGAGCTCCTTTCCACGAGCTCGGTGACGAAGATCAACCCGTCGCTCAATGCGAATAGCGAGTTCAATCAAGGAATCCACGCTGGAAGGAACCTCCCGGGAGAGAATCTCATCCTTTACCTCTGCGCGGAGACCCTCCAGAAGACGAGCGAGCAAGGCCGGCTCGTTCCAGCCACTGGAGACAGCAAGAGTGCGAAACTCAATAGAGTAGTCTGTTATGGATCGATTGCCTTGACATAGGGAAGACAGGGCCCTGGAAGCCTCCTCCCCAAAAACAGATCGATCAAAAACCCGTATCATCTCCTCCTTAAAGTCCTGATACTGGTTAGTACACTCAGCCCTTGCCTCCCAGATTGCCGTGCCCCACTCACGAGCCCGTCCAATAAGGAGAGATATGACGTAGGCGACACGAGCAGTGCTCCTGGAGTAAGTGTTGGGCTGGAGAGAAAACACAATATCACACTGGGTGAGGAACGAGCGGCATTCAGTGGGCTCCCCAGAGTAACACGGCGGGTTATTGATTCTGGGCTCCGGAGATTCGAAAGCCCTGGAAGTGGCCGGTGGATCGAGGCGGAGATGGTGAACCTGTTCTGTGAGGTTGGAGACTTGGGTGGCCAGGGTCTCAACGGCATGTCGAGCAGCAGACACTTCCTGCTCGTGTCTGCCTAGCATCGCTCCCTGGATCCCGACGGCTGAGTGGAGAGGATCCGAAGTCGCTGGGTCCATTCTTGGTCGGATTCTTCTGTTATGGTGAGTGAATGAGGACCCAAAAGCGAACTAACTTAAACAGAGCTTCTTTAATAACCAAACATAGGTAGGCTCAGATAGACCGGCAGATTCCGACAGGACAGGGCAAGGTTACAGCAAACATGACGATAGTCTGGCTCAGGCATGAAACACAAACAAGAATCCGACAAGGACAGGAACAGAAACAGAGAGAGATATAGGGACCTAATCAGAGGGAAAAAGGGAACAGGTGGGAAACGGGGTGAATGGGTAGTTAGAGGAGACAAGGAACAGCTGGGAGAAAGCGGGGGAGAAAGGTAACCTAACAACGACCAGCAGAGGGAGACAGGGTGAAGGGAAAGGACAGAGACAAGACACAACATGACAAAAATAAAGAAAAACCCTGGAATGAGAAGATGGTCCAAACTTTTGACTGGTATTGTATATACAGTATACACTGTATTTATACTCTGGACTCCGACATTCTTGTACTTTTAGATTTGTGTGTATTGTTGTGTATTGTTAGATATTACTGCACTGTTGGAGCTAGGAACACAAGCACTTCGCTAAACCCGCAGTAACACCTGCTAAATATGTGTATGCGACCAATCACATTTGATACTGCTGCCATACTAACCCTCTTTCCACCCTGAATCTAACAACTTAGATTCAGGGTGGAATCTAAACGTGTTAGCTAGTAACAAAAACATGTATTATATGTGTATGTGTGGTTGTTTTTTGGAAAATAACAATTGGTTCTCATTTTGAATTTGTCTGTTCTTCCCCTCAAATCATTACAATAAAAGTGAGTTTTTTTATATTTATGTCACAGTAGTGTATAGCTGTAAAATAATCTTCTTTGACAGTGTGCATCATTTATTTAGTCATACAGATATGTCACTTGGTTCACATGCCTCTCTCATATGAAAGAATTATAAATAATGTTCAAATAGCTTAAATATAATACCTTTTTCTTTGTGAATCTATCGTATGGTAGAACCATATGTCATTTTCAAATAGCTCAAATCTAAGAACATAAATTAAATTGTAATGTGATGGGAAGTCTTCAGCATTGTCCTGTCATTTTCTCTATCTTCCTTATAAAGCCAGAGAAAATTCTTCCAATGCGGAGAGATGATTTTGCAGTAAGTCATTCTTCATCCCAGGAGCACGGTAAGACTTGACCCACTTTACAGCATCACGGGTTCACTGTACGTTGTCTCACAGTAAACCATGTTACCATGGCTCAGTCATATAGAACAGAAGCACATTGATACAGGACATACTGTTATATTCATATAGGACACATTGTTACATTGATATAGGACATACTGTTACATTGACATAGGACACACTGCTACATTGATATAGAACATACTGTTACATTGATATAGGACACACCATTACATTGATATAGGTAATACTGTTACATTGATATAAGACATACTTATATGCTTACAACCAATAATGACAATGATGTGGCATTCACACAATCAGGAATTATATTTTTTAATTATAAGAGTTTTATTCACATAATATTTCACATAGTCTGTCTCTGAAAAGTATTTAGATTTATAGTGCTACATAATATCACTGAAATCCTACATAGTGCATTTGATTGGGTTTATACAGAACAGTAAATACCGTACCAGGCAGACACATCTTCCGTATTTCCTGATGTATCACATGCTGATCACCGCTAGTTATTTGCCTCCCGTTCTGAAGCAGAGGGGTCACCAGATCTCACAGGAACACTTTATGATGTTACCCCTGGCGAGGACTCCTGCAACACACACCATTGGCTCCATGGCCTCACCAGGAATCCCAAATACATTCAGGATAGGGGAAAAGATAGAGAGAGAGGAGGGAAGGGATGGAAAGAGGGATGAGGAGAGAGGGGGGTAGAGAGAGGGATGAGGAGAGAGGGGGGTAGAGAGAGGGATGAGGAGTGAGGGGGTAGAGAGAGGGATGAGGAGAGAGGGGGTAGAGAGAGGGATGAGGAGAGAGGGGGTAGAGAGAGGGATGAGGAGAGAGGGGGTAGAGAGAGGGATGAGGAGACAGGGGGGTAGAGAGAGGGATGAGGAGAGAGGGGGTAGAGAGAGGGATGAGGAGAGAGGGGGGTAGAGAGAGGGATGAGGAGAGAGGGGGGGGGGGTGGAACAGCTGCTGGCTTTCTTTTTCCTGTCATTATCCTCGGTCTCTGTCTCACTCAGACCCGTCTGATGAAAGTCAAATAGTACACAAGCCCTGATTATGTGACGAATGGAACTCACCTACTTAACTCAGTTAATCCTGAGTCTGGGGTTAGATTTCATTTAATTTCTCTCTCTGGTTGCTCCGTCCTCTCAGGGTGTGTGTGTGTGTGTGGGGGGGGGGGGGGGGGGCTGTATGCTGCTGTGTGGGGGGTGAGGAGACAGTATGATGAAGAGGATGGGGGCAGGGATGACATACATACAAAACACAGAGAGATGGAGAAAAAAAATGCTGGAACAGCAAATTCAAAAAGTGAAAACAAGGCATAGAGATGGTATTCCTTCAGTGACAGAAGTTGTGATATCAGTGTAATAGAAATATTCATTTGAATGGACAAAGCGTTGATAATGAGATGAAAATCACTTTAAATCGGACAATTACACACCAACCGAAATGTTACTTCCACTGTTAACACAACCTCTCTTTTTTTTTGGAGAGGTGCCGGGGGGCTGCCACACTGGGTGCCTAGGGAGCTGTTGTAGGGGGCTGCCACACTGGGTGCCTAGGGAGCTGTTGTGGGGGGGGGCTGCCACACTGGGTGCCTAGGGAGCTGTTGTGGGGGGGGGGGCTGCCACACTGGGTGCCTAAGGAGTTGTTGTATAGGGGGGGGGGGGGGGCTGCCACACTGGGTGCCTAGGGAGCTGTTGTGGGGGGGGGGGGGGGCTGCCACACTGGATGCCTAGGGAGCTGTTGAAGGGGGGGGGGGGGGGGCTGCCACACTGGATGCCTAGGGAGCTGTTGTAGAGGGGGGGGGGGGTTAAGTGCCTTGCTCAAAATAATAACTGCGGACAATGGCATCTAGGATTTGGTACCAGCAGGTCTCACACACACTCTATAAAGCTACATATTGATCAAGTCTCAGGGCCCCTTTAGGGGATCAAACCACCCAGGTTGTGATTTTCAACCAGTCTGGGTCTGAGGCTGAGGCTGTCACACAGAGGGAACAGGGAACCATGCTACTCTATCGTATGACCTCCTGCATTTCCCCTCCCCTTCATCTCTCTCTGTCTCTCTGTGTCTCTCTGTGTCTCTCTCTCTCTGTCTCTCATTCTCTCTCTCGCTCTCTCTCCCACCTTTCTCTCTCTCTCTCTCTCTCTCTCTCTCTCTCTCTCTCTCTCTCTCTCTCTCTCTCTCACACACACACACACACACACACTCCCTCCTCTTTCTCTCTCCTTCTCTCTCTTACCTATCTGACATTACTTGACATTCGTCTGAGGAGCTGAGATAGAATCTCCTCCCTTGTCGTCATCGCCATGGTAACTCTTACGCCATATGGCGTCCGGTCACACTCAGAGGGGGAATGACAGGCAGAGCAGAGCACCGGTGTGATGCATTATTGCACATCCATTTCTGAAATGAGAAGGTGAATTTTAAAAAGCCCTGGGTACAGCACAAGTTACCTCTATTTCTGGCCTGGTATTTGCTGTTATTGGCTCCTTTTTTTTAATAGACGGTGGATTCCTATTGCAGTGGGATTATTTGCAAACTCTCTTTTTTGGTTTAAAATATGTTCATGTTAAATCATCTACATTTCCCAATAATATGTAACTACGTTTTCAAAGCATTTAAGCTATATCCGTTATTATTTGCAAAGTCAATTAATTATAGTACACTACATTTTAATAAGGTCATTCAAATGTTTTACAGTGGATAAGGGAACAAAAATGTCTCTTAAAATTCATGTTGTATTGGATTCAGACACATTTTTGTGTCGGAATTCTTATTGTATTGAGAATTGGTTTAAATGAAATTAAATCCCTTTCTGCACCATTAAGACCTGCATGGAAGAGCAGTAGCAGGAATTTAGTCATTTATTGTAAAACATTTACCCAAGATTGCATTTAGAAGACTGCGTTAGGAGCTAGTTCTATTGGTCTCATTTCACTTCTTTCTCCACAACATTACAGCGTCCACACTGGGCCTGGATTGTATTGGAATAATTCACACAGTAATGTTAGCCCTCTGTAGAAAATGCATTCTTCTTCTTGCACTCAAAAACATGCCCATGTTGTATGTTCAAAATATACTGTACATATTTCCGGCAAGCCATCGTTTCAAACTGACACATGCATTACGTTGTCACTTTGATCATGCGATACAATTAAAACAACCGTGTTAATTTGTCAATGAAAGTCACATACTGCAGTAATACAATATTGTATTCAGTGCAGTATCTCGAGTGGAAAAACTGGCACAATATTGTGAATCTCATTTCATATGTACTGTAACTATGAATGTCTCCTCACTGTGTACTTATCTCTGTGTACATTGCAGATGTTGTATTCCTGCAGTGCTTTCTGACAATGCCACAGTGCATATTGTCTCCGCTACGTAGTGTTTGATTGTTTTTCTGTGCCTATGTTCAATATACCATATTTTACAAATAGTATCTCCACAAAATTAGTAGTTGTATTATGTCCGTCTGTATCGTTACACTAACAAACAGTCAGTCTGTAAAAATGTACTTCCTCAGTGTAACTGCAAACATCCATAATAGAGTTGTCTAATGCTGCCTGCTGAAGCTAGGGAAAGAAAGCTAGGCTACGTGGATCTCCTGCAGAGCTGCAGACAGACTCCTTGCCCTGCCAGGGCTGTGATTAGCATGGTCGGGGATGTTGCTGTGGAGTAAATGAGGCTAGCACTCTTATCCTGCGAGCTCCTAATCTCATTGAATCTGTAAAGGACTATGAGCACTAGAGTCGTGGATCTTCCTACTGCAGCTTTGCCTTGCCTGGTCTTAACACTTCCCATTAAAAGTCCCTTAACAATTGTCCCTTAATAATGTGGCTTTAACCCAGCCTCTACTGTCTTGTCGTGTCCTGTCTGGCCAAGCTCAGCTAATGTCCTCCCAGCACTTCTCTCTACACAATTAGCCAAATATTTCAGATCTATTGCAGTTCAAAGACTATAATCTCGAACACTCAAATTGTGTGTGTGTGTGTGTGTGTGTGTGTGTGTTTGTGTGTTAGTGCACTCCTGTAATGGCTGCCACTGCCATCCTCTTCCTCCTCCCCCCTTTTCCTCCTCCTCCTCTTTGGTGAATCCACCCTGTACAGACATGCAGCACAGCACAGGGTACACATGCATGGATTCCCTTGTCCTCCTCCTCTGCCTGCCTCCTGCACCACTCTGGCTGCTATTTCAAGGAAAGTGCAACCTTTGCCTTGGGCCTTAATTATGTTCAACGGAAAAGATCTCTGACCTATTTATCAATACAGCTTCCCCTTCTCTGCCAGAGAGAGAGCTTTATAAACAGATTTACAGAGAAGGGCTGCAGCATCATCTGACTCAAAGAAGAAAGAAAATAGTGCGTCGGCACCAAGAAATGTTTCAGATGATTCCGCATGAGGCAAAGACTGTACGATAACTGACTAGTCTTGTTGTCTGAAAGAGAAACATTTTAAACTGCAGTGATATCCATGTAGTGTCTAATTTGAATAGGAGCGTTCTGTGTGAAGCGAGAACTTGAGCGCATACATGTCTGTGTGCTTACCGTGTGTCTGTGTGCTTACCATGTGTCTAGGGGCTTACCGTGTGTCTGTGTGCTTACCGTGTGTCTGTGTGCTTACCGTGTGTCTGTGTGCTTACCGTGTGTCTGTGTGCTTACCATGTGTCTGTGTGCTTACCGTGTGTCTGTGTGCTTACCGCGTGTCTGTGTGCTTACCGTGTGTCTGTGTGCTTACCATGTGTCTGTGTGCTTACCGTGTGTCTGTGTGCTTACCGTGTGTCTGTGTGCTTACCATGTGTCTGTATGCTTACCGTGTGTCTGTGTGCGTGTCTGTGTGCTTACCATGTGTCTGTGTGCTTACCGTGTGTCTGTGTGCTTACCACGTGTCTTTGTGCTTACCGTGTGTCTGTGTGCTTAACATGTGTCTGTGTGCTTACCGTGTGTCTGTGTGCTTACCATGTGTCTGTATGCTTACCGTGTGTCTGTGTGCGTGTCTGTGTGCTTACCATGTGTCTGTGTGCTTACCGTGTGTCTGTGTGCTTACCGCGTGTCTGTGTGCTTACCGTGTGTCTGTGTGCTTACCGTGTGTCTGTGTGCTTACCGTGTGTCTGTGTGCTTACCGTGTGTCTGTGTGCTTACCGTGTGTCTGTATGCTTACCGTGTGTCTGTGTGCATGTCTGTGTGCTTACCATGTGTCTGTGTGCTTACCGCGTGTCTTTGTGCTTACCGTGTGTCTGTGTGCTTACCATGTGTCTGTGTGCTTACCGTGTGTCTGTGTGCTTACCGTGTGTCTGTGTGCTTACCGTGTGTCTGTATGCTTACCATGTGTCTGTGTGCGTGTCTGTGTGCTTACCATGTCTCTGTGTGCTTACCGTGTGTCTGTGTGCTTACCGCGTGTCTGTGTGCTTACCGTGTGTCTGTGTGCTTACCGTGTAACTGTGTGCTTACCGTGTGTCTGTGTGCTTACCGTGTGTCTGTGTGCTTACCGTGTGTCTGTATGCTTACCGTGTGTCTGTGTGCATGTCTGTGTGCTTACCATGTGTCTGTGTGCTTACCGTGTGTCTGTGTGCTTACCGCATATCTGTGTGCTTACCATGTGTCTGTGTGCTTACCGTGTGTCTGTGTACTTACCGCGTGTCTGTGTGCTTACCGTGTGTCTGCGTGCGTGTCTGTGTGTTTACAATGTGTCTGTGTGCTTACCGTGTGTCTGTGTGCGTGTCTGTGTGCTTACCATGTGTCTGTGTGCTTACCATATGTCTGTGTGCGTGTCTGTGTGCTTACAATGTGTCTGTGTGCGTGTCTGTGTGCTTACCGTGTGTCTGTGTGCTTACCGTGTGTCTCTGTGTGTGTCTGTGTGCTTACCGTGTGTCTGTGTGCTTACCGTGTGTCTGTGTGCTTACCGTGTGTCTGTGTGCGTGTCTGTGTGCTTACCATGTGTCTGTGTGCTTACCGTGTGTCTGTGTGCTTACTGTGTGTCTGTGTGCTTACCGTGTGTCTGTGTGCTTACCGTGTGTCGATGTGCGTGTCTGTGTGCTTACCATGTGTCTGTGTGCTTACCGTGTGGTTGTGTGCTTACCGTGTGTCTGTGTGCGTGTCTGTGTGCTTACCGTGTGTCTGTGTGCTTACCGTGTGTCTGTGTGCTTACCGTGTGTCTGTGTGCACACGTGTTATCAGTGTGAGCAGGAGGCTGAAGTTGTTCTCTCTATCCCCCTGACTCTTCCTCCTCTCATCTCTGCTCCGTCATCTTCCTCAACATATTTGAGGCTTGCTCTGTGAATAGGGCTAAGTGAGCTAACGTATCAGTTATTATATTGAAATAAGGCCAGAGCCACAAAAGCATAGTGGACTCTATGGGGAATAGGTGGTCATTGGAGCATAACCAGTGACATGGCATATCGTGCTGTTTCACCTTTGACCAGCAGCTTCACTGTTTTATCTCCTGAGCAGGGCTGTGCTATCTCAATAGAGGCTGGAGGAGAGAGCTTCTTCAAACTACATTAGTGGACGCAAACACTGAGGAGGCCATTGACCTTTCATTACAGCTGTTGAAAAGGCCAACTCTCTCTCTCTTCTCTCTCTCTCTCGCTATCTCTCTCTCGCTCTCTCTCTCTCGCTCTCTCTCTCTCTTTCTCTCTCTCTCTCTCTCTCTCTCTCTCTCTCTCTCTCTCTCTCTCTCTGTCTCGCTCACTCTCTCTCTGTCTCTCTCTCCGTCTCTCGCTCTGTCGCTCTCTCTCTCCCCTGTCTCTCTCTCTCGCTCTCTATCTCCCCTGTCTCTCTCTTCGTATCGGCATAAATGTCAACTCACTGTATGTGTTACAATTAAACTGAAAGGCTATTTTCCCATTTTCTAATTTTTCTCCTCCTTACATGTCAATGCAGGGAGCAAACACAGCCATCTAACACAGGTGATCAGAGGAATATGTTGTGTGTTTCTTACATTTGTTTGTTTGTAAAGTCTTGTTTCTATAACGTTAGTGTATGTTTAAGTTGTATCTGAAGGCGGTGTAAACAACACATCTTCACCTCCTTCTACAGGCTGAATAGTATGTTCTCATTAAGATGTTTTCCCTGGGACAAATAAACAAATAACCTCATTATTTCCCCAAACAACACATCCAGGGACTCTGACTATTCATAATTGACCACAAAGTACAGCAATTATGTAGGATTTTGTAGTAATTAAACGTTATTCGTATTTGCGTGTGTATTGTGTTATGTTTATTGAAGCACATAGTCTTTTTGAAATCGTTTTTTTGAAAGTGTAACCAATTATCCACAGAGAGTGAAATAGTAAGATAAAACTACGGTACTGCTACATTTTTATCTTAAAAAGGAGTTTCTCTTCAAGTAGAGATTGTTATGAAGTGTGTTCTCAATCATAATAGGTTTTTATTTCATTTGTGGTATTGCGGCCTTTTGTCATGGTCCGTTCTTCCAGTCATTTTGGAAAACACTGAACAAAGCCGAGAGTCGCATGGGAGTATATATTTCATTTTGTTGTGAGAGAGAATATCCAACGTCCCTCCAATCTTTCCCTATAAAAATGAAATGCTCTCGAAACATTGACTCAAAGCTCCCATATTTGGGTTCCATTGTGATTTGGTGTGAAAGCATTGTGCATTACTAATGCAATTAGACTTGGTGGGGCAATTGTGTTGATAAGCCCATTTCCTTGAGAGGCGAGCTAGGCTTTTAAACTGTCACCTCACTCTCTCTCTCAGTTCAATTCAAGGGCAGTATTGACATGGGAAACATGTTTACATTGCCAAAGAAAGTGAAATAAATAATAAACAAAAGTGAAATAAACAATTAAGTATTAACAGTAAAAAAAATACACTCACAAAAGCTTCAGAAGAATAGAGACATTTCAAATGTTATATTATGGCTGTGTACGTTATTATGGCTATGCACAAAAGGGAAAATAAATAGACAGATAAATATAGTTTGTATTTACAATGGTGTTTGTGCTTCACTGGTTGCCCTTTTCTTGTAGCAATAGGTCACAAAGCTTGCTGCTGTCATGGCACACTGTGATATTTCACCTAACAGATATAGGAGTTTATCAAAATTGGATTTGTTTTCAAATTATTTTTCTTTTTTTCTTTTTTTCTTAATAAATGTATTTTTAGAGGAAGGATCAGCTTTAATATGGCAGGTAGATTGTTGTTTCCGTCAATGTAATTGTTTGCATCCTTTCCAGCCCCCCATATAGTTTTGGGGTAAATATACACATGTGTACATACCAACATATATATATATATATATATATATATATATATATATATATATATATATAAACATGCATATGTATACACATACATATACATACACATATGCATATATACATACATATTCACATATACACATCTTTTTAGAATATACCTTCCTTTATTATTCCCCACAAGCCCTACCACCCCTCCCCCAAGTGGAGTAAACTAATTAACAAAAACACTTTGACTTCTACTTCCAGCTTATACATACTATACACATTTTACAGACACAATCTATTCAACCATAGTAATGTTTTGTTCATTTTTAGTCCTGGCCCTCCTATGTTTCTCATGTCCATCCAGTGTGATTTCTATTAGCCATACATTTGTAACTGTGCTATTTCACAAAAGTTCTGGACGTACAGTTGAAGTCGGAAATTTACAAACACTTGGGTTGGAGTCATTAAAACACGTTTTTCAACCACTCAACAAATTTCTTGTTAACAAACTATAGTTTTGGCAAGTTCGGTTAAGACATCTACTTTTGTGCATGACACAAGTATTTTTTCCAGCAATTATTTACAGATTACAGATGACAGATCACGGTATCACAATTCCAGTGGGTCAGAAGTTTACATACACTAAGTTGACTGTACCTTTAAACAGCATGGAGAACTCCAGAAAATGATGTCATGGCTTCAGAAGCTTCTGATAGGCTAATTGAAATAATTTGAGTCAAATGGAGGTGTACCTGTGGATGTATTTCAAGGCCTACCTTCAAACTCAATGCCTCTTTGCTTGACATCATGAGAAAATCTAAAGAAATCAGCCATGACCCCAGAAAAAAAATGTGTAGACCTCCACAAGTCTGGTTCATCCTTGGGAGCAATTTCCAAACGCCTGAAGGTACCAGGTTCATCTGTACAAACAATAGTACGCAAGTATAAACATCAAGGCACCACGCAGCCGTCATACCGCTTAGGAAGGAGATGCATTTTGTCTCTTAGAGATGAACGTACTTTAGTGCGAAAAGTGCAAATCAATCCCAGAACAGCAAAAAGACCTTGTGAAGATGCTGGAGGAAACAGGTACAAAAGTATCTATATCCACAGTAAAACGAGTCCTATATCGACATAACCTGAAAGGCCGCTCAGCCAGGAAGAAGCCACTGCTCCAAAACCACCAAAAAAAGCCAGACTACGGTTTGCAACTGCACATGGGGACAAAGATCGAACTTTTTTGGAGAAATGTCCTCTGGTCTGATGAAACAAAAAAATACATGTTTGGCCATAAGGACCATTGTTATGTTTGGAGGGAAAAGAGGGAGGCTTGCAAGCCAAAGAACACTATCCCAATCGTGAAGCACAGGGTTGGCAGCATCATGTTGTGGGGTTGCTTTGCTGCAGGAGAGATTTTTGCACTTCACAAAATAGATGGCATCATGAGGAGGTAAATTATGTGGATATATTGAAGCAACAACTCAAGACATCAGTCAGGAAGTTAAAGCTTGGTCGCAATTGGGTCTTCCAAATGGACAATGACCCCAAGCATACTTTCAAAGTTGTGGCAAAATGGCTTAAGTACAACAAAGTCAAGGTATTGGAGTCACCATCACAAAGCCCTGACCTCAATCCTAAAGAAAATTTGTGGGCAGAACTGGAAAAGCGTGTGTGTGCAAGGAGGCCTACAAACCTGACTCAGTTACACCAGCTCTGTCAGGAGGAACGGGACAAAATTCACCCAACTTATTGTGGGAAGATTGTGGAAGGCTACCCAAAATGTTTGATGCAAGTTAAACAATTTAAAGGCAATGCTACCAAATACTAATTCAGTGTATGTAAACCTATGAACCACTGGGAATGCGATCAAAGAAATAAAAGCTTAAATAAATCATTCTCTCTACTATTATTCTGACATTTCACATTCTTCAAATAAAGTGGTGATCCTAACTAACCTAAGACAGGGAATTTTTACTAGGATTAAATGTCAGCAATTGTGAAAAACTGAGTTTAAATGTATTTGGCTAAGGTGTAAGTAAACTTCCAACTTGGACAGTACCAAAATAATTTATCTAGTGACTCTGCCTCCTCGCAGCAAAATCTGCAGAGCTGGGATGGTTGTAACCCCCATATATATATATATATAACATTATATATATATATATATATATATATATATATATATATATATATATATATAACATTCTATTGGTTGCAAGAATTTTGTGTAATAATTTACATTGAATCTGGTGTCGTTTTGCGTGTCAATTCATAAAACACGTGCCATGGAATCGGTACATCGGAAATCTCTTCCCAACTATTTTGCAATTTATATGGCACAGCTGTAGATTTTTTGGTCCTTAAATGAAACTGGTATATATTTTTATTTATCACAATTTTCTTCAACTAGTTTTGGTCTTTAATGCAGGGACCGACAGATAAGTTACTTACTTTTCCCCCCTTCCACAATGCTGCAATTAGTTGGTTGTAATTTTGGGTAGAGCAGACATTTCCACATGTCTGTGTTAGCTGCATGTGTGACATAACTCCACCAGTCCTATTTATGATATCACTTACAAAGATTATACCTTCTCTATGAAAACAAATATCGAAAAATAACGTGTTTTATTTTAATCAAATAGTATATATGTTTAAAAAATAACAATATTTTGGAGATGATTTCATTTTCAAATAACTGAAAGTGAGCAGTTGTATTCTGAATAAGGGGAAAACATTTTTGAATATGGGGTGAGACATTCTTACTAATTTACTAGAGAACCATTTCGTTAAAGATAACTTTTGTATGACTGATGCCTTTAGTGAGAGGTCTAATGCTTTAATATTTAATCATTTCTGCCCTCCGAATTCATAATCGTTATATAAATAGGCCCTTTTAATTTTGTCTGGCTTGCCATTCCAAATAAAATTGAATCGTTTTTGTTCATATAATTTAAAAAGTTGGTCGCTAGGCGTGGGCAAAACCATAAGCAAATAGGTAAACTGTGATATGACTAAGGAGTTAATCAGGGTGATTTTTCCACAAATAGACAGGTATTTTCCTTTCCATGGTAGCAAGATCTTATCTATTTTTTGCTAACTTTCTATAAAAATGTAATGGAGTGAGATCATTTCTATCTTTCGGGACTTGTATACCGAGTATGTCCACATCCCCGTCGGATCATTTTATTGGTCAAATACATGGTAATGGAGAAATTGTATTTTTTAGTGATCTAATACGTATGTATCATCATTTAGTTGCAATCCAGAGAGGTTAGAAAAAGTATCTAGATCCTCTATGAGGCTGTTGGGGGATTCTAATTGTGGTTTTAAAATAAAACATGAATCATCAGCGTACAATGACACCTTTGTTTTTAAGCCACGGATTTATAATCCCTTAATATTATTGTTGGAACTGATTTTAAAAGCTAACATTTCGATGGCAGTAATAAATAGATATGCCGATGGTAGACAACCTTGTTTAACTCCTCAAGACAGTTTAAAACGTTATGTGATGTAGCCATTACTGACTATTTTGCACCTAGGTTTACTATACATAACTTTAACCCGTTTTATAAGAGATTCTCCAAAATTCAAATATTCCAGGCAATTATATATAAACTATATGTTTATATATGTTTATGTTTATGTTTATATATAAACATACTTTATCAAAAGCCTTTTCAAAGTCAGCTATGAAAACCAGGCCTGGTTCACAACACTGAAGTGTAAGTGTTTAAATGGACTGGATCTTTATATATACCACTTTCAGTTTCAGTAATAATGAAATCAGACCTTCTTGTTGAGTGTCCAATAATCTACAATTTCTATGGGACTTTTTCAAATTCTTCGTGGGTCTGTGTAATCTAAAGGAAATATGTGTCTCTAATATGGTCATACATTTGGAAGGAGGTTAGGAAGTGCAGCTCAGGTACCACCTCATTTTGTGGGCAGTGTGCACATAGCCTGTCTTCTGCACGGCGGTCTCTCTCAATAGCGAGGCTTCTCTCTCTCTATATATATTTCTCTCTCTCTCTCTCTCTCTCTCTCTCTCTCTCTCTCTCTCTCTCTCTCTCTCACGCACACTCTCACTCTCTCTCTCTCACTCTCTCTCTCTCTCACACTCTCTCTCTCACTCTCTCGCTCTCGCACACTCTCTCTCTCTCTCTCTAATCCACAGAGAAACCTTTTAGCAGTCCTCTCCTCCATGTTGGACAATAGAGGCCTGAATAGAGCTCTACTAGTATTCCCCTACCTGTGTTGTATTCAGAGGTAGTAGTTAGTTCAATTACCGATAAGGCGTGTGTATATTGTGTGAAATGCATGTGGTTGAGTTACTTAGGAGAAACACTGTAAAAGCTTCAATCCAGAAGGTGGGTGAAGAGACATCACATTACTATTCTCCCAGTCAGCTCTCCTTCCTGGTGAGTGGTTGATTTCTTGCTGATATAATCAGATACTTAAACAGTGAACTTGAGAGGGGGAATCAGTGTTCCCAAATTCTTACTGTGATGTAATTGCAAGCAGCAGCGCACGAATCTCTCTTCGCAGTAGCGCTGTATCTGACTCTCTCTAACTTGGCTAAAAACTATGTGATACTTATGAGTATAGTCACATTCAATTCAATGATTCTCTATGAGACGAGGAAAAATAGGTGCACTGCTCACTTGGCGGACAGTGAGTGAATTAATGAAATAATGATTTGCGATGACAAAGCTTGATATGTGCCGCACGCCAACAACAGCTCATGAATATTGCAGAGCAGCCGTGGGCTATAGATTAAGTGTGAATATTCATTCACTTGCTAGCCCCTTGGGAGGTGATACATATTCAAACAAAGCCATAGTTGCCCACCACCCGGCACAGCCAACTCGCCTATTCTCGGCTCATGTGAGTGAATACAAACAACAAGGATCATCAATGGCACAAGTTATTTAGCGTTAAATACCAGCACACATCCAACACACTTCTTGTTCTATTGGAGGACAGCACGTCAGCTCACTAAGTGGGTAAATGGTTTAAACTGGGCTTTACTCCCCCCTCTTCCTCAAGTAGTTGTGACCCCCTAGCTCTTAAGTGCTAAGTCACCGGTGCAGGGAAAGCCCATTAGCGTGCAGGAGGGGGGAGACAGGAGTTTGAGCGATTAGGCTGATTGGATGTAGCAGCACTGGATTGAGCAGGTCAGGAGTAATCAGCCTCAACACGAGAGGAAAGAGAAAGGGGGGGGGAGAGGGCGAGGGGGAGAGAGAGGAAGAGAGGAGAGAGAGGGGGAGAGGAGAGAGAGAGAGAGGGGGAGAGGGGGGGAGAGAGAGGGAGAGAGGAGAGAGAGAGCGAGGGGGAGAGGGGGGAGGGGGAGAGAGAGGGAGAGAGAGAGGAGAGAGAGAGAGGGGGAGAGAGGGGGGGAGAGGAGAGAGAGAGGGGGGAGAGAGGGGGGAGGGGGAGAGAGAGGGAGAGAGGAGAGAGAGAGAGAGAGAGAGAGAGGAGAGAGGAGAGAGTGAGAGAGAGAGAGAGGGGGGGGGGGTGAGAGATAGAGAGAAAGGGGAGGAGAGCC
The DNA here is from genome assembly GCF_057628025.1 of Oncorhynchus mykiss. NCBI lineage: Eukaryota > Metazoa > Chordata > Actinopteri > Salmoniformes > Salmonidae > Oncorhynchus > Oncorhynchus mykiss. Next base: position 15,287,923 of record NC_143032.1, read on the forward strand.
AGTGCTGCTGTTCCTGCTGCTGCCCAATGCAAACAGGCATCACGTCATCCACACACACAGACACACACGTGCGCACACACGTGCACACGCACACACAGTGGAGTGACTGAGTCAGCAGGGAGGCCAAGCGTGATCTGCCAATGAGAGAAACACAGCCCTAGTTTTGATCGATCGATTGATCCACTACAATGACTGATAACAGTTTTTCCTTCTTGATGATGCAAGTGCTGCACATGCCTTTTGAAATGAGATAGAGGAAATATGGAAAAAGTACAACATATAAATCCTAGAGAATCCCAGTGATTTTCTTTAGTGTATTATTATGTTTCACACAATGTTTCACACAATGAAACCTAAAACTAAAGAGAACCTTTAATGTTAATACATTACAACCCTCACCACCTCTGGGTCCCTATACACGTCGTCCTCGACCCCTATCTTCCCTCGTTCCTTGTCCCTGCAACCCTCCATTAAGGAAAGATTGCTTTTGTTTAGGAGATGATTTGAACATTTAGTCACACTTTATCAATGACCTCTAAGCACGTGTCGCCCCGGCAGCGCGGAGGCAAAAGAAGCGTTGCGATTGGACGGATATAAACGACTCATTAGCCCCAGATTGATCATGAGCCGCTAGGATACTGAGGACATTTCATCATTAATATTTAAATTTCATTATTTGCGCTCGTGTTGACTCTGAGCTCCTCATTTAGGCATCACCACAGTGATATATGAATTATTGTAATGAAGAGTGTTTGGATTGTTATTTTGTCTCACCTCTCTCCCCACCCCCCTCTCCTTCTCAATCTCTCCCTCTCTCCCTCTCTCATTATCTCTCTCTCCCTCTCTCTCTCTCTCTCTCTCCCTCCCTGGTAAATAATTTGGCTTCATAAACATGCTGCTCTGCGTCGGGGGTTCGTGCATCTTAGATCCTGTCAGTCAACAGGCCTGTGTCGTTTGTGATGTCAGCCACTCATAAATCAGATGGGCCTTACACACGAGGAGGACAGAGGTTACAAGTCAGGATATGCTGTTGCTTTCCAACTACTCTAGGGGAGTTTGTTTAGAATCAGAAAAACACATTAGAAAAGAGAAAATCTGGATGGGGTCTCAATTTAAATGACATGCAGCTTCTAAAAGCTTCATAAAGCCTTCATAAGGCCTTCATAAAGCCTTCATAAGGCCTTCTTGAACACTTTTACTGTGTCACAGTTTTTTCTCTAAGCCAATATGTATTCCGTATGGAGGGATTTGCATAGGGGGCATTTATTGGACCTTAGAACACGTTTTAAAACCCAAATGTAATTGAAATATCACCTAAATATGAACTAATATGACTCATTGTTAATGTTTAGACAATTGGTTTTCATGTATCATGAATGGTTATTGATACATTTCTACTATTACGTACGTAGGGGACGTTTAGGTAGAACATGTCCAACATCACGTGACTTGGAAGCATTTTTTGGTGTTGCTGACGAGAAGCTGATCGTGTGGTGAGTTCACAAATCAAATGCACTGGACAGCAAAAAAAAAAGAGCAAGTTCACCTTTATTTATTGTAATTTACATTTGTTTGTAGTAGTTAAATGTAAAATTGGATTACAAGCATTATTTCAAATACAGTGCCTTGCGAAAGTATTCGGCCCCCTTGAACTTTGCGACCTTTTGCCACATTTCAGGCTTCAAACATAAAGATATAAAACTGTATTTTTTTGTGAAGAATCAACAACAAGTGGGACACAATCATGAAGTGGAACGACATTTATTGGATATTTCAAACTTTTTTAACAAATCAAAAACTGAAAAATTGGGCGTGCAAAATTATTCAGTTATAATAATAATAATTTTGCACGCCCAATTTTTCAGTTTTTGATTTGTTAAAAAAGTTTGAAATATCCAATAAATGTCGTTCCACTTCATGATTGTGTCCCACTTGTTGTTGATTCTTCACAAAAAAATACAGTTTTATATCTTTGTGTGTGTGTGTGTGTGTGTGTGTGTGTTTGTGTGCGTACGTGTGTGTGTGTGTGTCTGTGTGTGTATGTGTGTGTATGTGTGTGTGTGTGTGTATGTGTGTGTGTGCGTGTGTGTGTATGTGTGTGTGTGTCAGAACCAAGATGATTTGGAGCAGTCCAACCTGAGACCACAGCACCAGGTATTCCTCTTCTGTTCCCATGCTGGAGACAACCTGTTACAATGGTGCCAACATTTTGTGGCTGACCTTTCAGCAGGGGAGTGGGTGAATGTGTCACTGGGTCCAGCACCCCACGGTACGGCTTGTTTTTGTTGTGTGAATGTGTGTGTCCTGGGGAACTTGGTTCCAGAAGAAAGACTATTTCAATGTCTTTAGGTTGGGGGCTTTCATCAAGGTACAGTAAGTGTTTCTTGGTGTAAAATCGTCCCCCAGGCTATTGCACACACAACACATACAGTATAATCCTGGGATATCAACCATTCAAAGTTTGCCTTAGCGGGAGTGACCATAGAATTTTACAGGAGGAACTTACTGAGTAAAGTATTTGCTATTGCCACTACTTAATACAGTCAGAAAGTCATAATTATTGATAATCCTTCCCATTTCCAAAATGTATCTTTATCAATTTAACTCTAACTAATGAAGGCCAAGTTTGATGTGTTGGTCCACCAGACCTTCCGCACAGTAGGTGTAACATGGCTAAAAGGACATCACTTTAGAGCGTGTGCGATCCTTCAGCTCAACACTTCACCCTTGATAAAGCTTCATATCATATTCAACATAGTGGATTATGTCACATTTGACATTGGCGATTGTCACACAGTTATGCCACATTTATGGACCTTTTATATAGCCTGACATACGGTTATAGAGGATTTGTAGATTACATGTATTTAGTGCTTAAGAAGGCATTATGAAGGCATTATGAATGATTCATGAAGCCTTTATAAACGGAATGTAATTTAAAGCGGAATCCTGGAAACCTTATAACCTCTACAGGGGGAGAGTCTTATCATACCATAGCTTTTCAACTGCTTTGAGGGAATTTGTTGGTTTCAAATTCAATTTAATTTGTCACATGCGCCGAGTACAACATGCTTACTCATGCTTGCTCATGTTTCGGGTTAAAAGTATGCATTACAATATAAGAACTTTTGCTAATGTGTGAAATGTACATCTTGCCGACGGCATGAAAAACAAGAGAACAGTCATGACCTGGGATTGTGTCCGTGTTTGTGTTAATTTGACCTAAAACAATTGCTGTTTTCTTCTTCTTTCCACTCTATGAAGTGTGTTATCCCATCGTTTGTTTACCTCTCTCCTGCCCCGTGTTATCCCATCGTTTGTTTACCTCTCTCCTGCCCCGTGTTATCCCATCGTTTGTTTACCTCTCTCCTGCCCCGTGTTATCCCATCGTTTGTTTACCTCTCTCCTAACCCGTGTTATCCCATTGTTTGTTTACCTCTCTCCTGCCCCATGTTATCCCATCGTTTGTTTACCTCTCTCCTGCCCCGTGTTATCCCATCGTTTGTTTACCTCTCTCCTGCCCCGTGTTATCCCATCGTTTGTTTACCTCTCTCCTGCCCCGTGTTATCCCATCGTTTGTTTACCTCTCTCCTGCCCCGTGTTATCCCATCGTTTGTTTACCTCTCTCCTGCCCCGTGTTATCCCATCGTTTGTTTACCTCTCTCCTGCCCCGTGTTATCCCATCGTTTGTTTACCTCTCTCCTGCCCCGTGTTATCCCATCGTTTGTTTACCTCTCTCCTGCCCCGTGTTATCCCATCGTTTGTTTACCTCTCTCCTGCCCCGTGTTATCCCATCGTTTGTTTACCTCTCTCCTGCCCCGTGTTATCCCATCGTTTGTTTACCTCTCTCCTGCCCCGTGTTATCCCATCGTTTGTTTACCTCTCTCCTGCCCCGTGTTATCCCATCGTTTGTTTACCTCTCACCTGCCCCGTGTTATCCCATCGTTTGTTTACCTCTCACCTGCCCCGTGTTATCCCATTGTTTGTTTACCTCTCTCCTGCCCCGTGTTATCCCATCGTTTGTTTACCTCTCTCCTGCCCCGTGTTATCCCATCGTTTGTTTACCTCTCTCCTGCCCCGTGTTATCCCATCGTTTGTTTACCTCTCTCCTGCCCCGTGTTATCCCATCGTTTGTTTACCTCTCTCCTGCCCCGTGTCATCCCATCGTTTGTTTACCTCTCTCCTGCCCCGTGTTATCCCATCGTTTGTTTACCTCTCTCCTGCCCCGTGTCATCCCATCGTTTGTTTACCTCTCTCCTGCCCCGTGTTATCCCATCGTTTGTTTACCTCTCTCCTGCCCCGTGTCATCCCATCGTTTGTTTATCTCTCTCCTACCCCGTGTTATCCCATCGTTTGTTTACCTCTCTCCTGCCCCGTGTTATCCCATCGTTTGTTTACCTCTCTCCTGCCCCGTGTTATCCCATCGTTTGTTTACCTCTCTCCTGCCCCGTGTTATCCCATCGTTTGTTTACCTCTCTCCTGCCCCGTGTTATCCCATTGTTTGTTTACCTCTCTCCTGCCCCGTGTTATCCCATCGTTTGTTTACCTCTCTCCTGCCCCGTGTTATCCCATCGTTTGTTTACCTCTCTCCTGCCCCGTGTTATCCCATCGTTTGTTTACCTCTCTCCTGCCCCGTGTTATCCCATCGTTTGTTTACCTCTCTCCTGCCCCGTGTTATCCCATCGTTTGTTTACCTCTCTCCTGCCCCGTGTTATCCCATCGTTTGTTTACCTCTCTCCTGCCCCGTGTTATCCCATCGTTTGTTTACCTCTCTCCTGCCCCGTGTTATCCCATCGTTTGTTTACCTCTCTCCTGCCCCGTGTTATCCCATCGTTTGTTTACCTCTCTCCTGCCCCGTGTTATCCCATCGTTTGTTTACCTCTCTCCTGCCCCGTGTTATCCCATCGTTTGTTTACCTCTCTCCTGCCCCGTGTTATCCCATCGTTTGTTTACCTCTCTCCTGCCCCGTGTCATCCCATCGTTTGTTTACCTCTCTCCTGCCCCGTGTTATCCCATCGTTTGTTTACCTCTCTCCTGCCCCGTGTCATCCCATCGTTTGTTTACCTCTCTCCTGCCCCGTGTTATCCCATCGTTTGTTTACCTCTCTCCTGCCCCGTGTTATCCCATCGTTTGTTTATCTCTCTCCTACCCCGTGTTATCCCATCGTTTGTTTACCTCTCTCCTGCCCCGTGTTATCCCATCGTTTGTTTACCTCTCTCCTGCCCCGTGTTATCCCATCGTTTGTTTACCTCTCTCCTGCCCCGTGTTATCCCATCGTTTGTTTACCTCTCTCCTGCCCCGTGTTATCCCATCGTTTGTTTACCTCTCTCCTGCCCCGTGTTATCCCATCGTTTGTTTACCTCTCTCCTGCCCCGTGTTATCCCATCGTTTGTTTACCTCTCTCCTGCCCCGTGTTATCCCATCGTTTGTTTACCTCTCTCCTGCCCCGTGTTATCCCATCGTTTGTTTACCTCTCTCCTGCCCCGTGTTATCCCATCGTTTGTTTACCTCTCTCCTGCCCCGTGTTATCCCATCGTTTGTTTACCTCTCTCCTGCCCCATGTTATCCCATCGTTTGTTTACCTCTCTCCTGCCCCATGTTATCCCATAGTTTGTTTACCTCTCTCCTGCACCGTCACGTCTGCTCACTCAGACAGTGAAGACAGACAGAAACATTCATTTCCACTAACCCACTGTGTTCAATGGGAGACTGCAACAAACACACACACACACAAGTATGCATGCATACTGTACAAACAAACACACACACACACACACACACACACACACGCAAACACCCGCACACACACACACAAACACGCGCACGCACACACACACACACACACACACACACACACACACACACACACACACACACACACACACACACACACACACACACACACACACACACACACACACAATCAATCACAGTCATTCATTCAGTCGACTTGTGCTTTCAGACCAGAATATGAACAAAACATCTCCCTCCACAAAGCAGACATGGTCTGATTGGTACGTGACAGCACCTTAGACAAGATATCTCATTTCAGGCACCACTGACACAAGCACAATGCATTTCCATTTGGAGTTTCAATGAAACACACAGTGTGAATGCAAATTGAAACTTTGTGAATGTATGGCGTCAGATGGAGAGATTGAGAGGTTTGGGATTGGATGTGACTAGGTATGGTAGTAGGCTGCAAACCTGTGCATCAGCATGTCTTAATCCCTCAGAAGCCTAATCTGGGATTACCAATGCAGATTAAACCCGTTGATCACGCTGCATGCTCTCCACCAATCACTGACGCCGGGCCTAGTGTAGCTGGAGCTAAAAAATGCAGTGTAGCGTACTGATTGGAAGAGGTGCCGGTTTACCTGTATAGAATGTGGAAGGAGTTGCCAAGACGATCCAGTTGGCTTGCAGTGATTGGTTGTGACAGAGCTCAGGATGTCTGATTGTCTTCAGATCTGCATTAGGCCACACCTTCAGGTGGCATTTATACAATGTAAAGACTACAGACATACGGGCACAACACAGGCCCACACCAGACCAAACTGCACAAATCTAACCTTACCCTCAAAATCAATTAACCATATGAAGAGGAGTTTCAAATTGGGCAACATTGCATAATAACTATTTTGATGGAAAATGTATTGATTTTGTGTGTTCTATCAATGAAATAGGAGAGGACATTTTACTGTAGGTTCTCAGTGATCCCTGTTCGGGATGTGGGTTGTTTTGAACAAACACACACAAACACACACAGAGAGAGAGGCACACCCAGGTCAATCTCATCACCCTGCTCAGCAGCACATAATCCCAGGGGTCAAAGGTCAGCTTCACACTGCTTCCCTGGCTGAAAGGGCAGATGGGACACACACACATGCATGCACAAATGACTGCACGCACGCACACACACGAGTCAACCCCGTGCTGCCGGGCTGGTTGAAAGGCAGATGGGTTCTCTCTGTGTCATTATGTGAGCTGGGCCTCAGCCTGTCTGTGCAGAGGGAGGACACATTGTCATTGAGAGGAGTCACAGGGTCAGATATGCAGAGAGAGAGAGAGAGAGAGA
>NC_143032.1:15300000-15347500 GCF_057628025.1 Oncorhynchus mykiss
GCGCCAAACAACCTTTTATTTCCTCCACACTGACTTGTCAGGCCGGACTAAAAGCAATTTGTTTATGGCCCACTTCTCCCGGCTCGTGCCAGGTGCAGGACTCTGAGAAAGAAAGAGAGAGAGAGAGAGAGAGAGAGAGAGACAGAGAGACAGAGAGATAGAGAGAGAGAGAGAGAGAGAGAGAGAGAGAGAGAGAGAGAGACAGAGAGACAGAGAGAGAGAGAGAGAGAGACAGAGAGAGAGAGAGAGAGAGAGAGAGAGAGAGAGAGAGAGACAGAGAGACAGAGAGAGAGAGAGAGAGAGAGAGAGACAGAGAGAGAGAGACAGAGAGATAGAGAGAGAGAGAGAGAGAGAGAGAGAGAGAGAGAGGGACCAGTGTGGCATGTTGTTTAAGAAAAAGAAGAGAAGAGAGGGGGGAGAAAACAGAGCTTTAATCTGATTAGGTTTGGCTAAAATCCCAAACCGGGGCTGAAGTGCAGTGCTTGTGGTTTCTGAAGGGCTTATGCTAAGTCTGTACCATGGAAATAATCTACTTTTAAAACCCAGGAAACAAATCAACTATACTAAGGACATAAGTCGCTGTCATTATGGAGTGATTAGGATAAACATTTCTATACACCATGCAAGCCAACCCAACTGGCATATGGGGGCACAGTGTATGTGTGTGTGTGCGTGTCTGTGTGTGTACATGTACACGCTGTATTGCTGTGAGATTGATTATTTATCAAAGCCTGGGAGAGGAATCAATGCAGTTCCCTCTCTCTCTGTCTTTTAATCTCTCTCTCTCTCTCTATCTCTCTCTCTCTCTCTCTCTCTCTCTCTCTCTCTCTCTCTCTCTGTCTCTCTCTCTCTCTCTCTGTCTCTCTGTCCCGTACCCCTTCAAACATTCAACCTCCAGCTGCGTAACCCCTCTAGCACCAGGGTCAGCTCTCAAATGTTGTTTTTTGCAACCCGGCTTGTGGGAAGTGACAAAGAGCTCTTATAGGACCAGGGCACAAATAATAACATTTTCGGAAATGGTCGGAAATGGTGAATAACTCACCCCAGGTTAATGAGAAGGGTGTGCTTGAAAGCATGCACATAACTCTGCAATGTTGTGTTGTATTGGAGAGAGTCTCAGTCTTAAATAATTTTCCACACACAGTCTGTGCCTGTATTTAGTTTTCATGCTAGTGAGGGCTGAGAATCCACTCTCACATAGGTACGTGGTTGCAAATGGCATCAGTGTCTTAACAGCATGATTTGCCAAGGCAGGATACTCTGAGCGCAGCCCAATCCAGAAATCTGGCAGTGGCTTCTGATTAAATTACATTTTCACAGAACCGCTTGTTGCAATTTCAATGAGTCTCTCTTGTTCAGATTTTGGTAAGTGAACTGGAGGCAGGGCATGAAAGGGATAACGAATCCAGTTGTTTGTGTCGTCCGTTTCGGGAAAGTACCTGCGTAATTACACACCCAACTCACTCAGGTGCTTCGCTATACCACATTTGACATTGTCCGTAAGCTTGAACTCATTTGCACACAAAGAAATCATACAATGATGGAAAGTATTGAGGGAGTCACTGGTACTTCCTGCTTTAGCTTTTGCTTGTAAGCAGGAATCAGGAGGATATAATTATGGACAGATTTGCCAAATGGAGGGCGGGGAGAGCTTTGTATGCATCTCTCTTGTGTGGAGTAAAGGTGGTCTAGTATTTTTTTCTCTGGTTGCTCCTGTGACATGCTGGTAAAATTTGGTAAAACTGATTTAAGTTTGCCTGCATTAAAGTCCCCGGCCACTAGGAGCGCCGATTCTGGGTGAGCATTTTCTTCTTTGCTTATGGCCTTATGGAGTTGGCTGAGAGAGGTCTTAGTGCCAGCTTCGTTCTGTGATGGTAAATAGATGGCTACGAATAATATAGATGAGAACTGTCTTGGTATATAGTTTGGTCTACAGCTTATCATAAGGTACTCTACCTCAGGCGAGCAATACCTCAAGACCTCTGTAATATTAGACATCGCACACCAGCTGTTATTGACAAATAGACACACACCCCCACCCCTCATCTTACCAGAGGTAGCGTCTCTGATCAACCGGTGCATGGAAAATCCCGATAGTTCTATATTGTGCGTATCGTCGTTCAGCCACATCTCGGTGAAACATATGATGCTACAGTTGTTGATGTCCCGCTGGTAGGATAATCTTAATCGTAGGTCATAAATGTAATTTTCCAATGATTGCACGTTAGCAAGAAGAACGAATGGCAGTGGGAGTTTACTCGCTCGCCTCCAGATTCTCAGAAGGTTGCGTGGGTCTGGGCCTGTTCCAGTGAAAGCAGGATATCCTTCTCATCGGACTCGTTAATAAAGGAAAAGGTTTCTTCCAGTCCATGGTGAGTCATCACTGTTCTGATGTCCAGAAGTTATTTTCGGTCATAAGAGACGGTAGCAGCAACATTATGTACAAAATAAGTTAAAAAATAAGTTACACAAAACGCAAAAAAAAATACAAATTAGCACAATTGGTTGGGAGAATGTGAAACGTCAGCCATGTTCTTCGACACCATCTTGGAAGGAGAAGGCCTGTGTTGAAGTCTTATTGATTATCAGTGAGCAGGCCTGTGTTGAAGTCTTATTGATTATCAGTGAGAAGGCCTGTGTTGAAGTCTTATTGATTATCAGTGAGCAGACCTGTGTTGAAGTCTTATTGATTATCAGTGAGAAGGCCTGTGTTGAAGTCTTATTGATTATCAGTGAGCAGGCCTGTGTTGAAGTCTTATTGATTATCAGTGAGCAGGCCTGTGTTGAAGTCTTATTGATTATCAGTGAGCAGGCCTGTGTTGAAGTCTTATTGATTATCAGTGAGCAGGCCTGTGTTGAAGTCTTATTGATTATCAGTGAGCAGGCCTGTGTTGAGGTCTTATTGATTATCAGTGAGCAGGCCTGTGTTGAAGTCTTATTGATTATCAGTGAGCAGGCCTGTGTTGAAGTCTTATTGATTATCAGTGAGCAGGCCTGTGTTGAAGTCTTATTGATTATCAGTGAGCAGGCCTGTGTTGAAGTCTTATTGATTATCAGTGAGCAGGCCTGTGTTGAAGTCTTATTGATTATCAGTGAGCAGGCCTGTGTTGAAGTCTTATTGATTATCAGTGAGCAGGCCTGTGTTGAAGTCTTATTGATTATCAGTGAGCAGGCCTGTGTTGAAGTCTTATTGATTATCAGTGAGAAGGCCTGTGTTGAAGTCTTATTGATTATCAGTGAGCAGGCCTGTGTTGAAGTCTTATTGATTATCAGTGAGCAGGCCTGTGTTGAAGTCTTATTGATTATCAGTGAGAAGGCCTGTGTTGAAGTCTTATTGATTATCAGTGAGAAGGCCTGTGTTGAAGTCTTATTGATTATCAGTGAGCAGGCCTGTGTTGAAGTCTTATTGATTATCAGTGAGAAGGCCTGTGTTGAAGTCTTATTGATTATCAGTGAGCAGGCCTGTGCTGAAGTCTTATTGATTATCAGTGAGCAGGCCTGTGTTGAAGTCTTATTGATTATCAGTGAGCAGGCCTGTGTTGAAGTCTTATTGATTATCAGTGAGCAGGCCTGTGTTGAAGTCTTATTGATTATCAGTGAGCAGGCCTGTGTTGAAGTCTTATTGATTATCAGTGAGCAGGCCTGTGTTGAAGTCTTATTGATTATCAGTGAGCAGGCCTGTGTTGAAGTCTTATTGATTATCAGTGAGCAGACCTGTGTTTATGTTTTATGTTATGTGTGTGGTGAGTGTAGTAGGACTATTGCTGTTGCCACTCTCCCGTAAATATACAACATTTCAGTACAGGCACGTTTCAATATCAGTTCTCTCTCATTATCTCGTTTCCTGATATTGTTTAATTTTGCAGCTGCTAAATGAATTGAAAATAAAAAATTAAATAAAACGTTACTCAATTGTGCTAGAGGAGAACACGCCAGCTAAATGTATTAGAGGCTGAAGCGAGTGTTGACGTTGTTACTGGCAGGCAGGCGGCTGTAGAGACGGCTATGGTCCCCATCACTCTCCTGCAATTAGCGCTCCCCTAGCTAGCTGCTCCGATATAGCAGCAGGTGGGGTTTTCCCTGTGGCAGCACTCCACCAGATTAGCTGCGGTGCTAGCCACTCCTCATCCGTCTAGGTTAGAGACAGAACACAGTGAAGATGGCTGTGCTAGTGGTTTGCAGTATATAGATTCCCAACTACATTACTTTACGATCCACAGACAGATAGATACAGGTCCAGATAGTGTATGGGACTGTGGTGTGGTTAGCAGAGGGGTGGGTGGATAACTGTGTCCTAAGGTTAGGGAGGCGTTGTTAGGGAGGGAAGTAGGAACCAGAGAGGCCATTAGGGTGGATGAGAGCAGGCGATGCTCTGTTAGAGGGTCAGAGGGATAGAATACGCAGAGGACACACGCACACACACACACACGCACGCACGCATGCACGCACACACACACACACACACACACACACACACACACACACACACACACACACACACACACACACACACACACACACACACACACACACACACACACACACACACACACACACACACACACACACACACACACACACACACACACACACAGCCCAGAGTGGGCAGCATTCCAACAGACTCAGAGAGCAGTAGGGTAAACCAAATTATATACAAACAATAATTAAATTGCGTCTCCAATTGACTCACTCACACACACATGCTGTAATGTAAATGGTCTTTTATTCAGTAATTTTAGCCATTATCAACAGTAAAAATGTTTGAATGTTTTACTGCAGCGTACTGTAAATGGTGGTGCATTGTGGGAAAATTGCTGTATTTCTAATGGTACTGTAATTCCACCCCACAGAATACAGTACTGTACCGTATCTTTGGAGCACCAAAAACCTTTTGACCAGTAGTGGATGCATGGTATTGTTGTATTTGTCTCATTAACATATTTTGAGGTGTGCCTTGTAAGAGGGTATATATTTTGCACCCGTGAGTGAAAATGCTGTACCAATTCAACTGCTATGTGTTTAGAGTACCCCATCAATTTAAAATGTATAGGGTACCGATTGTAGTGGCAACTAGTCTTCAACCTTAATGTCAAGTATTGTGCCATGTCCTTTAGGTTCGTTTTGCCCTGTAGTCACTGCATGTGTGGAAGCCTTTGATAAGGCCTCTAGAAGCAGAAGTGATATAAACACAAAATATTAATTCATATGCTGTATTGTGTAAACACATTACCTAGCAACCAACCTTGCTTTCACCAATCCCTTGTAAATACAGTAAAATACCCCTCCCCCCCGCCCCCAATTAATTACATTCATTAATTCATTTTTTTCAATTACTGTAGCATTAACTTAACTACAATCAATTTTACAGTATGTCCTTACACAGTACTTGCTTTGATACAGTATTTATATTAAAGTAGGTGTACTGTAATATAAAATACAGAATTCTACTTGCCATGGAGCCTCCTGTAAATTACTGTCAAATTCATGTTAACCCCTTTACAGTGCAAAAACACACACACACACACACACACACACACACACACACACACACAGCGGGAGACAGACGGAAATCTGCCACACGGCATTGAACCCACTACACAGGCAGCAAGCAATGCCTAGCCTAGTCATACTAGTAAGACATCTGATAAATAAGTACTTTTAAAACTCTAACTTTATTTTGATCCCTTCACATATTCTACATCCCTGGTCCAAGGCCACCATGAATTCCCAAACTGAACCAATCATGTTTGAAACACGCCCGCATATAATATCCCATTTGCAGGTCTGTGTGTGTATGGTTAGTGACCCACCTCTCTTTCCGTCCTCTGGCCCGTTAGCGTGTCATTGATTAGCATGGTGTGCCCTGCAGTGCTGCTGGTATCCATCTCCAGGGTAACAGGCAAGGCTGGTGACATGGCTCACAGTTCAGAGCAGTGCTGGCTGCTACAGAGGTCATTTGAAAATGTACAGGAATCATCCCACTCACCCAGCTGTGATAGAACATAAATCCCTATTCTACAGAACCACACAGTATCTGTTACAGAGATACACCTTGAGGCCTGTATGTGTGTATGTAAAGACAAGGCACCACTTCTACCTTGGACAATTCAAACCTAAGTTCTACCATACTTTTGGAGAATTTTAATTCAATAGCACCAATTTGATATGTCTATCGATGTTCAGTCTATTGTGTACAGATTAGCATCTGACCAAATTACGTGAGATTTTAGTTCTGGGTTAACCTAGATATATAGACGTTCAACAAGCTAACCATAAATAGTGATGGTATTTCTCAGGGGATTAAATGGCCTCAGGGTTGTGTGGCTGAGATGCTGAGAGGCTCCAGGAGGCCCAATCCTGCAGTGCCAGCAGCCCATTCAGAGGCACTCGGAATGGGCAACAATATATAGAAACAGCCATGGAGCTCAAGAATGGCCCTCCAGGCCCAAAGCCAATTTCTAAGACCAGTGCCTAAAAGTAAAGCAAACACACACACACACACACACACGTGCAGACATGCATCCACGCATGAATACACACCAACACGCGCTTGCTCATTCACTCACTCACTCGCTCTCTGCTCCCAGCAATATGTACAAAGGGCCAATTGACTCCCCCAAGTCCCCATTAATTCTTCAGCCAATTTGTAAACATCACTCTGGCATTACGTTGGATGCCCACGAGCCACAAACATCTTTAAGCCCATAAATTGTGAATGCTTAACGGAACAAAAACACATCCATCAGACGTATTTGTATCTTGTCAGATAGCCAACAGAATAATCTGGGTACAAATGAGAGGGTTGTAAGTGGCTAATCCATGGCTATGATTGTTAAAACACAGCAGGAGAGGCTAGAATGGTTTTCTTTAAAGATATCTGTTACAGATCTGCTATCTTAATTTGATCAGTTAGTTGTCACAGAGACATTTTCTGCACAGCAGGAAATGCAAATTGTAGTGTATTGAAGGTTTAAAAGGCTTCTAAAGTTTGTGATTTCCTTTTAAAAATGTCAGACTTGATTTGCCATAACAACAAATGTATCAACCCCTACAAAAATGTCCTTGAATTAGAATCCACGTGATTTATCACATTTCCTTTTGCTGCAGGACTATTTTCCTGCTTTGAGAAGCAGGGTCAAATTAAATTTAGACCAAATGACCAACATTTCTGTAATGCTTATAGTGGTTGTGTGATTCTGGGAAAATATACCACAACGACGGGGTGTGACACGGCTCCCGCGACCTAGCCGACAGTCATAACACCATCCAACCAATCGGAGCCAAGTGTTCACCAAAGCATAGTCCAGCAGGTGCTAGTCACTATCATATAGATTGAGTCAATTAACAAAAATTATCATGGCATTAGTACCCTATGAATATAATGATAGCGATAAGACCAATCGATAGCACACCAATCGATAGCACAGTCAAAACACAATAAGTGTACTAATAACAGCCCTAGAATTCCCTCATTTAGCCTGGTCCTGCTGCTGAGGACACGTTGTGTTGGTGTGCTGTTTTTCCTCTCTGTAGGCAGCGGCCATTCCGTGCCTGCACATGTCTCCCATGGCGGCAGCCTGCTCTTGGCCCTTCCTGTGGTTAATTGCTGCTCCTGCTACTCCACTAGTTTTCCTATATCTACACCCAGACAATTTACATCTCATTACCTCTCTGTCTGGTTGTCTGGCTGGAGGAAGACCGTCTATCTACAAATAGAGAGACAAATGTTTCACTTTGGTAATAAAAGGAGTCATTTGAATTCAGTTCCGCTGTGTTATGTCACAGAGTCAGAGGTGTCTAAATAGATTTCTTCACTCTGTCCGCGTGGTTTTCCCTCAACATACAATGGCACCCGTACATTTTCCCCTTCTATCATTCTAAACAGTGTTAACAATGAAAATAGTGTGCAAAATGACTGAAACATTTAGGAATCATTTAGTGGGAAATGTAGCAATGTTTGCTAGGAAATAGGGTCAACTTTGTCACACAGTTGTGGAACTACAGGATGCCAATAACCCATAGTGGCATTCCCATATAGTGATAACGTGTATTGTATATTTCTTCCTAAGCTAACAGAACAACTTTAAATGACGTGGCTTAACATTGTTTCCTTGATGAACTAAAATATATAGAGACATCAACCTGAGATGAAGTCTTTTTCCTCCCCTCCTCTCATGTGGTACAACTCAGGGCTTTTAATACAACTAGATAATTAGTCACGTGCATAACCCACAGTAATTATCTCAGGCAGAAGGTTGTTAACACTACCTTGCCTTATTTCCCCATAGAGTTCCCTTTTAATTAGAGAGAGCATTGTTCATTTTTCAGCAGGCAGCTCTTTTTTGTGCCAGATGATGAAAATAGCTTTAGGTTGGTGAGATGTGAAAGGCTCGCGGAAAATACATAAATACAAAATCAGAGTGAAAACATTTATGTCAACGATGTATAAAGACATTAACATACCCACACACACACATTCTTCATTTTTATCAAGACAGAAACGTGTACAAGAACAAAACTACCTTATAGAATATCCTATACACAGTACACTGGTACAGTGACATCAGTGGATTATGAACACAGACAGGCACCTGAACAGTGGAGCAGTAGATATGTTGGCTGGCTGGTAGGGGGTTGGACAGGAGATGCTGAAAACCTCTTTGACACGGTTATTCATTGTGTTGTGAGCACTCACCCCAGGGTAGAGTAGGGGGAGAGGGCATGCCGAGAGGGGGATGGTGGTGGAGAGAGACAGAGAGAGAGAGAGCAGAAGAGAGAGACAAGGTTTCCACTTAGTCACCAGGAGTGACTGACACGCTGAATCTATTAAAGGGGTCCGAATTTTATCAGCGTTCACAATCGATCCAGCGCATGGATAAGGCTGCCAAATAATACATGGTAATGATGTGGGAAACCTTGATGAACAAGAGAGACAGGCAGAGGGACTAGTTAGCTGGTAGCTCACCTGGGATGGGGAGAGGGGATAGGGAGATAGGAACAGGCAAAGGGGATGGGGAGAGGGGATAGGGAAATAGGGACAGGCAGAGGGGATGGGGAGAGGGGTTATGGAGATAGGGACAGGCAGAGGGGATGGGGAGAGGGGATAGGGAGACAGGGAGAGGCAGAGGGGATGGGGAGAGGGGATAGGGAGATAGGGACAGGCATAGGGGATGGGGAGAGGGGATAGGGAGATAGGGACAGGCAGAGGGGGTGGGGAGAGGGGATAGGGAGAGGGGATAGGGAGACAGGGAGAGGCAGAGGGGATGGGGAGAGTGGTTAGGGAGATAGGGACAGGCAGAGGGGATGGGGAGAGAGGATAGGGAGATAGGGACAGGCAGAGGGGATGGGGAGAGGGGTTGGGGAGATAGGGACAGGCAGAGGGGATGGGGAGAGGGGATAGGGAGATAGGGACAGGCAGAGGGGATGGGGAGAGGGGTTAGGGAGATAGGGACAGGCAGAGGGGATGGGGAGAGGGGTTAGGGAGATAGGGACAGGCAGAGGGGATGGGGAGAGGGGTTGGGGAGAGGGGTTGGGGAGATAGGGACAGGCAAAGGGGGATGGGGAGAGGGGTTGGGGAGATAGGGAAAGCAGAGGGGATGCGGAGAGGGGTTAGGGAGATAGGGACAGGCAGAGGGGATGGGGAGAGGGGATAGGGAGATAGGGACAGGCAGAGGGGATTGGAGAGGGGAAAGGGAGATAGGGACAGGCAAGGGGATGGGCAGAGGGGTTAGGGAGATAGGGACAGGCAGAGGGGATGGGGAGAGGGGTTAGGGAGATAGGGACAGGCAGAGGGGATGGGGAGAGGGGTTAGGGAGATAGGGACAGGCAGAGGGGATGGGAAGAGGGGTTAGGGAGATAGGGACAGGCAAGGGGATGGGAAGAGAGGTTAGGGAGATAGGGACAGGCAAGGGGATAGGGAGAGGGGTTAGGGAGATAGGGACAGGCAGAGGGGATGGGGAGAGGGGTTAGGGAGATAGGGACAGGCTAAGGGGATGGGGAGAGGGGTTAGGGAGATAGGGACAGGCAAAGGGGATTGGAGAGGGGATAGGGAGATAGGGACAGGCAGAGGGGATGGGGAGAGAGGTTAGGGAGATAGGGACAGGCAGAGGGGATGGGAAGAGGGGTTAGGGAGATAGGGACAGGCAAGGGGATGGGGAGAGGGGTTAGGGAGATAGGGACAGGCAGAGGGGATGGGGAGAGGGGTTGGGGAGATAGGGACAGGCAGAGGGGATGGGGAGAGGGGTTTGGGAGATAGGGACAGGCAGAGGGGATGGGGAGAGGGGTTAGGGAGATAGGGACAGGCAGAGGGGATGGGAAGAGGGGTTGGGGAGATAGGGACAGGCAAAAGGGGGTGGGGAGAGGGGTTGGGGAGATAGGGAAAGGCAGAAGGGATTTGGAGAGGGGTTAGAGAGATAGGGACAGGCAGAGGGGATGGGGAGAGGGGATAGGGAGATAGGTACAGGCAGAGAGGATTGGAGAGGGGATAGGGAGATAAGGACAGGCAGAGGGGATGTGGAGAGGGGATAGGGAGATAGGGACAGGCAGAGGGGATGGGGAGAGGGGATAGGGAGATAGGGACAGGCAGAGGGGATTGGAGAGGGGAAAGGGAGATAGGGACAGGCAAGGGGATGGGCAGAGGGGTTAGGGAGATAGGGACAGGCAGAGGGGATGGGGAGAGGGGTTAGGGAGATAGGGACAGGCAGAGGGGATGGGGAGAGGGGTTAGGGAGATAGGGACAAGCAGAGGGGATGGGAAGAGGGGTTAGGGAGATAGGGACAGGCAAGGGGATGGGAAGAGAGGTTAGGGAGATAGGGACAGGCAAGGGGATAGGGAGAGGGGTTAGGGAGATAGGGACAGGCAGAGGGGATGGGGAGAGGGGTTAGGGAGATAGGGACAGGCTAAGGGGATGGGGAGAGGGGTTAGGGAGATAGGGACAGGCAAAGGGGATTGGAGAGGGGATAGGGAGATAGGGACAGGCAGAGGGGATGGGGAGAGAGGTTAGGGAGATAGGGACAGGCAGAGGGGATGGGGAGAGGGGTTATGGAGATAGGGACAGGCAAGGGGATGGGGAGAGGGGTTAGGGAGATAGGGACAGGCAGAGGGGATGGGGAGAGGGGTTAGGGAGATAGGGACAGGCAGAGGGAATGGGAGAGGGGTTATGGAGATAGGGAAAGGCAGAGGGGATGGGGAGAGGGGTTGGGGAGATAGGGACAGGCAGAGGGGATGGGGAGAGGGGTTAGGGAGATAGGGACAGGCAGAGGGGATGGGAAGATGGGTTTTGGAGATAGGGACAGGCAAGGGGATAGGGAGAGAGGTTAGGGAGATAGGGACAAGCAGAGGGGATGGGGAGAGGGGTTAGGGAGATAGGGACAGGCTAAGGGGATGGGGAAAGGGGTTAGGGAGATAGGGACAGGCAGAGGGGATGGGGAGAGGGGTTAGGGAGATAGGGACAGGCAGAGGGGATGGGGAGAGGGGTTAGGGAGATAGGGACAGGCAGAGGGGATGGGAGAGGGGATAGGGAGATAGGGACAGGCAGAGGGGATGGGGAGAGGGGTTAGGGAGATAGGGACAGGCAAGGGGATGGGAAGAGAGGTTAGGGAGATAGGGACAGGCAAGGGGATAGGGAGAGGGGTTAGGGAGATAGGGACAGGCAGAGGGGATGGGGAGAGGGGTTAGGGAGATAGGGACAGGCTAAGGGGATGGGGAGAGGGGTTAGGGAGATAGGGACAGGCAAAGGGGATTGGAGAGGGGATAGGGAGATAGGGACAGGCAGAGGGGATGGGGAGAGAGGTTAGGGAGATAGGGACAGGCAGAGGGGATGGGGAGAGGGGTTATGGAGATAGGGACAGGCAAGGGGATGGGGAGAGGGGTTAGGGAGATAGGGACAGGCAGAGGGGATGGGGAGAGGGGTTAGGGAGATAGGGACAGGCAGAGGGAATGGGAGAGGGGTTATGGAGATAGGGAAAGGCAGAGGGGATGGGGAGAGGGGTTGGGGAGATAGGGACAGGCAGAGGGGATGGGGAGAGGGGTTAGGGAGATAGGGACAGGCAGAGGGGATGGGAAGATGGGTTTTGGAGATAGGGACAGGCAAGGGGATAGGGAGAGAGGTTAGGGAGATAGGGACAAGCAGAGGGGATGGGGAGAGGGGTTAGGGAGATAGGGACAGGCTAAGGGGATGGGGAAAGGGGTTAGGGAGATAGGGACAGGCAGAGGGGATGGGGAGAGGGGTTAGGGAGATAGGGACAGGCAGAGGGGATGGGGAGAGGGGTTAGGGAGATAGGGACAGGCAGAGGGGATGGGAGAGGGGATAGGGAGATAGGGACAGGCAGAGGGGATGGGGAGAGGGGTTAGGGAGATAGGGACAGGCAGAGGGGATGGGGAGAGGGGTTAGGGAGATAGGGACAGGCAGAGGGGATGGGAGAGGGGATAGGGAGATAGGGACAGGCAGAGGGGATGGGAAGAGGGGTTAGGGATATAGGGACAGGCAGAGGAGATGGGAAGAGGGGTTAGGGAGATAGGGACAGGCAAAGGGGATGGGGAGAGGGGTTAGGGAGATAGGGACAGGCAAGGGCATGGGGAGAGGCGTTAGGGAGATAGGGAGAGGCAGAGGGGATGGGGAGAGGGGATAAGGAGATAGGGACAGGCAGAGGGAATGGGAGAGGGGATAGGGAGATAGGGACAGGCAGAACGGATGTGGAGAGGGGATAGGGAGATAGGGACAGGCAGAGGGGATGGGGAGAGGGGTTAGGGAGATAGGGACAGGCAGAGGGGATGGGAAGAGGGGTTAGGGAGATAGGGACAGGCAGAGGGGATGGGGAGAGAGGTTAGGGAGACAGGGACAGGCAGAGGGGATGTGGAGAGGGGTTAGGGAGATAGGGACAGGCAGAGGGGATGGGAAGAGGGGTTAGGGAGATAGGGACAGGCAAGGGGATGGGGAGGGGGGTTAGGGAGATAGGGACAGGCAGAGGGGATGGGGAGAGGGGTTAGGGAGATAGGGACAGGCAAGGGGATGGGGAGAGGGGTTAGGGAGATAGGGACAGGCAGAGGGGATGGTGAGAGGGGATAGGGAGATAGGGACAGGCAGAGGGAATGGGAGAGGGGATAGGGAGATAGGGACAGGCAGAGCGGATGTGGAGAGGGGATAGGGAGATAGGGACAGGCAGAGGGGATGGGGAGAGGGGTTAGGGAGATAGGGACAGGCAAGGGGATGGGGAGAGGGGTTAGGGAGATAGGGACAGGCAGAGGGGATGGGGATAGAGGTTAGGGAGACAGGGACAGGCAGAGGGGATGGGGAGAGGGGTTAGGGAGATAGGGACAGGCAGAGGGGATGGGAAGAGGGGTTAGGGAGATAGGGACAGGCAAGGGGATGGGGAGGGGGTTAGGGAGATAGGGACAGGCAGAGGGGATGTGGAGAGGGGTTAGGGAGATAGGGACAGGCTAAGGGGATGGGGAGAGGGGTTAGGGAGATAGGGACAGGCAGAGGGTATGGTGAGAGGGGATAGGGAGATAGGGACAGGCATAGGGGATGGGTATAGGGGATAGGGAGATAGGGACAGGCAGAGGGGATGGGGAGAGGGGATAGGGAGATAGGGACAGGCAGAGGGGAAGGGGAGAGGGGTTAGGGAGATAGGGACAGGCAGAGGGGATAGGGAGAGGGGTTAGAGAGATAGGGACAGGCAGAGGGGATGGTGAGAGGGGATAGGGAGATAGGGACAGGCAGAGGGGATGGGGATAGGGGATAGGGAGATAGGGACAGGCAGAAGGAATGGGAGAGGGGATAGGGAGATAGGGACAGGCAGAGAGGATGTGGAGAGGGGATAGGGAGATAGGGACAGGCAGAGGGGATGGGGAGAGGGGTTAGGGAGATAGGGACAGGCAAGGGGATGGGGAGAGGGGTTAGGGAGATAGGGACAGGCAGAGGGGATGGGGAGAGGGGTTAGGGAGATAGGGACAGGCAGAGGGGATGGGAAGAGGGGTTAGGGAGATAGGGACAGGCAAGGGGATGGGGAGGGGGTTAGGGAGATAGGGACAGGCAGAGGGGATGTGGAGAGGGGTTAGGGAGATAGGGACAGGCAGAGGGTATGGTGAGAGGGGATAGGGAGATAGGGACAGGCATAGGGGATGGTGAGAGGGGATAGGGAGATAGGGACAGGCAGAGGGGATGGGGATAGGGGATAGGGAGATAGGGACAGGCAGAGGGGATGGGGAGAGGGGATAGGGAGATAGGGACAGGCAGAGGGGATGGGGAGAGGGGTTAGGGAGATAGGGACAGGCAGAGGGGATGAGGAGAGGGGTTAGGGAGATAGGGACAGGCAGAGGGGATGGGGAGAGGGGATAGGGAGATAGGGAGATAGGGACAGGCAGAGGGGATGGGGAGAGGGAATAGGGAGATAGGGAGATAGGGACAGGCAGAGGGGATGGGGAGAGGGGATATGGAGATAGGGACAGGCAGAGGGGATGGGGAGAGGGGTTCGAGAGATAGCGACAGGCAGAGGGGATGGGGAGAGGGGTTAAGGAGATAGGGACAGGCAGAGTGGATGGGGAGAGGGGATAGGGAGATAGGGACAGGCAGAGGGGATGGGGAGAGGGTTTAGAGAGATAGGGACAGGCAGAGGGGATGGGGAGAGGGGTTGGGGAGATAGGGACAGGCAAAGGGGGATGGGGAGAGGGGCTGGGGAGAAGGGACAGGCAAAAGGGGGTGGGGAGAGGGGTTGGGGAGATAGGGAAAGGCAGAAGGGATTTGGAGAGGGGTTAGAGAGATAGGGACAGGCAGAGGGGATGGGGAGAGGGGATAGGGAGATAGGTACAGGCAGAGAGGATTGGAGAGGGGATAGGGAGATAAGGACAGGCAGAGGGGATGTGGAGAGGGGATAGGGAGATAGGGACAGGCAGAGGGGATGGGGAGAGGGGATAGGGAGATAGGGACAGGCAGAGGGGATTGGAGAGGGGAAAGGGAGATAGGGACAGGCAAGGGGATGGGCAGAGGGGTTAGGGAGATAGGGACAGGCAGAGGGGATGGGGAGAGGGGTTAGGGAGATAGGGACAGGCAGAGGGGATGGGGAGAGGGGTTAGGGAGATAGGGACAAGCAGAGGGGATGGGAAGAGGGGTTAGGGAGATAGGGACAGGCAAGGGGATGGGAAGAGAGGTTAGGGAGATAGGGACAGGCAAGGGGATAGGGAGAGGGGTTAGGGAGATAGGGACAGGCAGAGGGGATGGGGAGAGGGGTTAGGGAGATAGGGACAGGCTAAGGGGATGGGGAGAGGGGTTAGGGAGATAGGGACAGGCAAAGGGGATTGGAGAGGGGATAGGGAGATAGGGACAGGCAGAGGGGATGGGGAGAGAGGTTAGGGAGATAGGGACAGGCAGAGGGGATGGGAAGAGGGGTTAGGGAGATAGGGACAGGCAAGGGGATGGGGAGAGGGGTTAGGGAGATAGGGACAGGCAGAGGGGATGGGGAGAGGGGTTAGGGAGATAGGGACAGGCAGAGGGGATGGGGAGAGGGGTTTGGGAGATAGGGACAGGCAGAGGGGATGGGGAGAGGGGTTAGGGAGATAGGGACAGGCAGAGGGGATGGGAAGAGGGGTTGGGGAGATAGGGACAGGCAAAGGGGGATGGGGAGAGGGGCTGGGGAGAAGGGACAGGCAAAAGGGGATGGGGAGAGGGGTTGGGGAGATAGGGAAAAGCAGAAGGGATTTGGAGAGGGGTTAGAGAGATAGGGACAGGCAGAGGGGATGGGGAGAGGGGATAGGGAGATAGGGACAGGCAGAGAGGATTGGAGAGGGGATAGGGAGATAAGGACAGGCAGAGGGGATGTGGAGAGGGGATAGGGAGATAGGGACAGGCAGAGGGGATGGGGAGAGGGGTTATGGAGATAGGGACAGGCAAGGGGATGGGGAGAGGGGTTAGGGAGATAGGGACAGGCAGAGGGGATGGGGAGAGGGGTTGGGGAGATAGGGACAGGCAAAGGGGGATGGGGAGAGGGGCTGGGGAGAAGGGACAGGCAAAAGGGGGTGGGGAGAGGGGTTGGGGAGATAGGGAAAGGCAGAAGGGATTTGGAGAGGGGTTAGAGAGATAGGGACAGGCAGAGGGGATGGGGAGAGGGGATAGGGAGATAGGTACAGGCAGAGAGGATTGGAGAGGGGATAGGGAGATAAGGACAGGCAGAGGGGATGTGGAGAGGGGATAGGGAGATAGGGACAGGCAGAGGGGATGGGGAGAGGGGATAGGGAGATAGGGACAGGCAGAGGGGATTGGAGAGGGGAAAGGGAGATAGGGACAGGCAAGGGGATGGGCAGAGGGGTTAGGGAGATAGGGACAGGCAGAGGGGATGGGGAGAGGGGTTAGGGAGATAGGGACAGGCAGAGGGGATGGGGAGAGGGGTTAGGGAGATAGGGACAAGCAGAGGGGATGGGAAGAGGGGTTAGGGAGATAGGGACAGGCAAGGGGATGGGAAGAGAGGTTAGGGAGATAGGGACAGGCAAGGGGATAGGGAGAGGGGTTAGGGAGATAGGGACAGGCAGAGGGGATGGGGAGAGGGGTTAGGGAGATAGGGACAGGCTAAGGGGATGGGGAGAGGGGTTAGGGAGATAGGGACAGGCAAAGGGGATTGGAGAGGGGATAGGGAGATAGGGACAGGCAGAGGGGATGGGGAGAGAGGTTAGGGAGATAGGGACAGGCAGAGGGGATGGGAAGAGGGGTTAGGGAGATAGGGACAGGCAAGGGGATGGGGAGAGGGGTTAGGGAGATAGGGACAGGCAGAGGGGATGGGGAGAGGGGTTAGGGAGATAGGGACAGGCAGAGGGGATGGGGAGAGGGGTTTGGGAGATAGGGACAGGCAGAGGGGATGGGGAGAGGGGTTAGGGAGATAGGGACAGGCAGAGGGGATGGGAAGAGGGGTTGGGGAGTTTGGGACAGGCAAAGGGGGATGGGGAGAGGGGCTGGGGAGAAGGGACAGGCAAAAGGGGATGGGGAGAGGGGTTGGGGAGATAGGGAAAAGCAGAAGGGATTTGGAGAGGGGTTAGAGAGATAGGGACAGGCAGAGGGGATGGGGAGAGGGGATAGGGAGATAGGGACAGGCAGAGAGGATTGGAGAGGGGATAGGGAGATAAGGACAGGCAGAGGGGATGTGGAGAGGGGATAGGGAGATAGGGACAGGCAGAGGGGATGGGGAGAGGGGTTATGGAGATAGGGACAGGCAAGGGGATGGGGAGAGGGGTTAGGGAGATAGGGACAGGCAGAGGGGATGGGGAGAGGGGTTAGGGAGATAGGGACAGGCAGAGGGAATGGGAGAGGGGTTATGGAGATAGGGAAAGGCAGAGGGGATGGGGAGAGGGGTTGGGGAGATAGGGACAGGCAGAGGGGATGGGGAGAGGGGTTAGGGAGATAGGGACAGGCAGAGGGGATGGGAAGAGGGGTTTTGGAGATAGGGACAGGCAAGGGGATAGGGAGAGAGGTTAGGGAGATAGGGACAAGCAGAGGGGATGGGGAGAGGGGTTAGGGAGATAGGGACAGGCTAAGGGGATGGGGAAAGGGGTTAGGGAGATAGGGACAGGCAGAGGGGATGGGGAGAGGGGTTAGGGAGATAGGGACAGGCAGAGGGGATGGGGAGAGGGGTTAGGGAGATAGGGACAGGCAGAGGGGATGGGAGAGGGGATAGGGAGATAGGGACAGGCAGAGGGGATGGGGAGAGGGGTTAGGGAGATAGGGACAGGCAGAGGGGATGGGGAGAGGGGTTAGGGAGATAGGGACAGGCAGAGGGGATGGGAGAGGGGATAGGGAGATAGGGACAGGCAGAGGGGATGGGAAGAGGGGTTAGGGATATAGGGACAGGCAGAGGAGATGGGAAGAGGGGTTAGGGAGATAGGGACAGGCAAAGGGGATGGGGAGAGGGGTTAGGGAGATAGGGACAGGCAAGGGCATGGGGAGAGGCGTTAGGGAGATAGGGAGAGGCAGAGGGGATGGGGAGAGGGGATAAGGAGATAGGGACAGGCAGAGGGAATGGGAGAGGGGATAGGGAGATAGGGACAGGCAGAACGGATGTGGAGAGGGGATAGGGAGATAGGGACAGGCAGAGGGGATGGGGAGAGGGGTTAGGGAGATAGGGACAGGCAGAGGGGATGGGAAGAGGGGTTAGGGAGATAGGGACAGGCAGAGGGGATGGGGAGAGAGGTTAGGGAGACAGGGACAGGCAGAGGGGATGTGGAGAGGGGTTAGGGAGATAGGGACAGGCAGAGGGGATGGGAAGAGGGGTTAGGGAGATAGGGACAGGCAAGGGGATGGGGAGGGGGGTTAGGGAGATAGGGACAGGCAGAGGGGATGGGGAGAGGGGTTAGGGAGATAGGGACAGGCAAGGGGATGGGGAGAGGGGTTAGGGAGATAGGGACAGGCAGAGGGGATGGTGAGAGGGGATAGGGAGATAGGGACAGGCAGAGGGAATGGGAGAGGGGATAGGGAGATAGGGACAGGCAGAGCGGATGTGGAGAGGGGATAGGGAGATAGGGACAGGCAGAGGGGATGGGGAGAGGGGTTAGGGAGATAGGGACAGGCAAGGGGATGGGGAGAGGGGTTAGGGAGATAGGGACAGGCAGAGGGGATGGGGATAGAGGTTAGGGAGACAGGGACAGGCAGAGGGGATGGGGAGAGGGGTTAGGGAGATAGGGACAGGCAGAGGGGATGGGAAGAGGGGTTAGGGAGATAGGGACAGGCAAGGGGATGGGGAGGGGGTTAGGGAGATAGGGACAGGCAGAGGGGATGTGGAGAGGGGTTAGGGAGATAGGGACAGGCTAAGGGGATGGGGAGAGGGGTTAGGGAGATAGGGACAGGCAGAGGGTATGGTGAGAGGGGATAGGGAGATAGGGACAGGCAGAGGGGATGGGGATAGGGGATAGGGAGATAGGGACAGGCAGAGGGAATGGGAGAGGGGATAGGGAGATAGGGACAGGCAGAGAGGATGTGGAGAGGGGATAGGGAGATAGGGACAGGCAGAGGGGATGGGGAGAGGGGTTAGGGAGATAGGGACAGGCAAGGGGATGGGGAGAGGGGTTAGGGAGATAGGGACAGGCAGAGGGGATGGGGATAGAGGTTAGGGAGACAGGGACAGGCAGAGGGGATGGGGAGAGGGGTTAGGGAGATAGGGACAGGCAGAGGGGATGGGAAGAGGGGTTAGGGAGATAGGGACAGGCAAGGGGATGGGGAGGGGGTTAGGGAGATAGGGACAGGCAGAGGGGATGTGGAGAGGGGTTAGGGAGATAGGGACAGGCAGAGGGTATGGTGAGAGGGGATAGGGAGATAGGGACAGGCATAGGGGATGGTGAGAGGGGATAGGGAGATAGGGACAGGCAGAGGGGATGGGGATAGGGGATAGGGAGATAGGGACAGGCAGAGGGGATGGGGAGAGGGGATAGGGAGATAGGGACAGGCAGAGGGGATGGGGAGAGGGGTTAGGGAGATAGGGACAGGCAGAGGGGATGAGGAGAGGGGTTAGGGAGATAGGGACAGGCAGAGGGGATGGGGAGAGGGGATAGGGAGATAGGGAGATAGGGACAGGCAGAGGGGATGGGGAGAGGGAATAGGGAGATAGGGAGATAGGGACAGGCAGAGGGGATGGGGAGAGGGGATATGGAGATAGGGACAGGCAGAGGGGATGGGGAGAGGGGTTAGAGAGATAGCGACAGGCAGAGGGGATGGGGAGAGGGGTTAAGGAGATAGGGACAGGCAGAGTGGATGGGGAGAGGGGATAGGGAGATAGGGACAGGCAGAGGGGATGGGGAGAGGGTTTAGAGAGATAGGGACAGGCAGAGGGGATGGGGAGAGGGGTTAGGGAGATAGGGACAGGCAGAGGGGATGGGGAGAGGGGTTAGGGAGATAGGGACAGGCAGAGGGGATGGGGAGAGGGGTTAGGGAGATAGGGACAGGCAGAGGGGGTGGGGAGCAGAGGGGATGGGGAGAGGGGATAGGGAGATAGGGACAGGCAGAGGGGATGAGGAGAGGGGTTAGGGAGATAGGGACAGGCAGAGGGGATGGGGAGAGGGGATAGGGAGATAGGGAGATAGGGACAGGCATAGGGGATGGGGAGAGGGGATAGGGAGATAGGGACAGGCAGAGGGGATGGGAAGAGGGGTTAGAGAGATAGGGACAGGCAGAGGGGATGGGGAGAGGGGTTAGGGAGATAGGGACAGGCAGGGGGGATGGGGAGAGGGTTTAGAGAAATAGGGACAGGCAGAGGGGATGGGGAGAGGGGTTAGGGAGATAGGGACAGGCAGAGGGGATGGGGAGAGGGTATAGGGAGATAGGGACAGGCAGAGGGGATGGGGAGAGGGGTTAGGGAGATAGGGACAGGCAGAGGGGATGGGGAGAGGGGATAGGGAGATAGGGACAGGCAGAGGGGATGGGGAGAGGGGTTAGAGAGATAGGGACAGGCAGAGGGGATGGTGAGAGGGGATAGGGAGATAGGGACAGGCAGAGGGGATGGGGATAGGGGATAGGGAGATAGGGACAGGCAGAGGGGATGGGGAGAGGGGATAGGGAGATAGGGACAGGCAGAGGGGATGGGGAGAGGGGTTAGGGAGATAGGGACAGGCAGAGGGGATGAGGAGAGGGGTTAGGGAGATAGGGACAGGCAGAGGGGATGGGGAGAGGGGATAGGGAGATAGGGAGATAGGGACAGGCAGAGGGGATGGGGAGAGGGAATAGGGAGATAGGGAGATAGGGACAGGCAGAGTGGATGGGGAGAGGGGATATGGAGATAGGGACAGGCAGAGGGGATGGGGAGAGGGGTTAGAGAGATAGCGACAGGCAGAGGGGATGGGGAGAGGGGTTAAGGAGATAGGGACAGGCAGAGTGGATGGGGAGAGGGGATAGGGAGATAGGGACAGGCAGAGGGGATGGGGAGAGGGTTTAGAGAGATAGGGACAGGCAGAGGGGATGGGGAGAGGGGTTAGGGAGATAGGGACAGGCAGAGGGGATGGGGAGAGGGGTTAGGGAGATAGGGACAGGCAGAGGGGATGGGGAGAGGGGTTAGGGAGATAGGGACAGGCAGAGGGGGTGGGGAGCAGAGGGGATGGGGAGAGGGGATAGGGAGATAGGGACAGGCAGAGGGGATGAGGAGAGGGGTTAGGGAGATAGGGACAGGCAGAGGGGATGGGGAGAGGGGATAGGGAGATAGGGAGATAGGGACAGGCATAGGGGATGGGGAGAGGGGATAGGGAGATAGCGACAGGCAGAGGGGATGGGGAGAGGGGTTAGGGAGATAGGGACAGGCAGGGGGGATGGGGAGAGGGTTTAGAGAAATAGGGACAGGCAGAGGGGATGGGGAGAGGGGTTAGGGAGATAGGGACAGGCAGAGGGGATGGGGAGAGGGTATAGGGAGATAGGGACAGGCAGAGGGGATGGGGAGAGGGGTTAGGGAGATAGGGACAGGCAGAGGGGATGGGGAGAGGGGATAGGGAGATAGGGACAGGCAGAGGGGATGGGGAGAGGGGTTAGGGAGATAGGGACAGGCAGAGGGGATGAGGAGAGGGGTTAGGGAGATAGGGACAGGCAGAGGGGATGGTTATTTTTTTGTTGTTTTAATTTTTATTTGGAATGCATTTTATTTCCCCACCAACAGTTCTGTTGTTTAAGGTTATACAGATTGAAATGTAGATCTCAATAAGTAATTGTGTATAGTTGCTGTAATTCAGGCTACACAGGAATACACATGCATGACTAGCGATCACCTCCAGGTCATGATTTCAGATGCTAATGAATATGGAATTAGAAAATAACAATATATTATATATGAAGCATGTAGAACAGTGATGTAACTGCTGTATAGTCACGCATCTCTCTCCATCTCTCTCTCCCTCTCCACATCTCTCATCTCTCCATCTCTCAATCTCCCTCTCTCCTCTTTCTCTCTCTCTCTCCATCTCTCTCTCTCCCTCTCCATAGCTCTCATCTCTCCATCTCTCAATCTCTCTCTCTCTCCCTCCATCTCTCTCTCTCTCTCCATCTCTCTCTCTCCCTCTCCATATTTCTCTCTCCATCTCTTTCTCTCCATCTCTCTCTCTCCCTCGATCTCTCTCTCTCCATCTCTCAATCTCTCTCTCTCCATCACTCTCAATCTCTCTCTCCATCTCTCTCTCCCTCTCCATATCTCTCTCGCCATCTCTCATCTCTCCATCTCTCAATCTCTCTCTCTCCATCTCTCAATCTCTCTCTCTCAATCTCTCTCTCCTTCTCCATATCTCTCTCTCTCCATCTCTCATCTCTCCAGCTCTCTTCATCTCTCTCGTCATCTCTCCATCTCTCGATCCATCTCTCATCTCTTCATCTCATCTCGTCATCTCTCATCTCTCCATCTCTCTCTATCCATCTCTGTCTCTCCATCTCTCATATCTCTATCCCTCTCTCTCTCCATCTCTCATCTCTCCTCTGTCTTGCTCTCTCTCATCTGCATGTTCACACAGCCGTGGTCAAATGGGACCCTCCGATTCAGCAAATCAAAGCCCCTCTCCCCTCCCTCTCCATATTATCGATGCTGGAGGGCCATGCAAGGTGGAGGATGATGAGCTGAGAGAGGAGAGGAGAGGCAGGGCGGGGGGTGGGATAGGATGGGATGCGATGCGATGCACGGTGCAGGATTTGTGGGGGGTAGGGCTGGAGCTGCTGCAGATTATTCTGGAAATTGCCAGCTGCAGTGTCTGCAATCAGGATCAAACCGGTTCCGGGGTGGGGGAGGTGAAAGTCACTGTCGATTTTTGTCAAGCGAACCCCGTTGCCTTGCCTGGCTGTGTCTCTCCTGGCAGAGCGGGATGGGATGATATGGCGGTGGGGTGGCGGTGGCAGTGAAACGTCCCACCACCTCATAGTCCATTTAATAATTAATCCACACTGCCTCGCCTCAATCATGCTTTGCTGGCTGGCTGACTGACTGGTTCTCTGCAGAGCTGCTGCGGTGGGACCGCCCTACTTTTAACGGCCCCTTACTGAGATTACCTACACTGACGTCTTAACATTTAAATAATACAGGGATGCCTGGCCACAGGAAAATCAATGAGAGTGTTCGGAGTGTGCTCTGTACTGTATGACTCAGGGGAGCCTCGTACCGTCATCTTGGATGTTACTGTATAGAGCAAGCCGAGGCAGAGATCCACCCACAGCCCTCCCCCTCTCTCATACACCACCCGGTTGTACAGCAGATCCCTCATCTCAATCTCTCTTGTTCTAATTCTCATCTCTCGCTCTCTCTCTCTCCTCCCTTCTTCCCTCCCTACCTCCCTCCATTTCTTAATTTCTCCCCCTGTCTCTGTGGATGTGGCTCACGCTCCCGAGGTTAGCAGAGCCCTGGGAGAGACCCTGATTAGTCCTCACTATTAATGACAAATGCCCCAACACACTCTGGTTTAATCCTAATCTGCAGGAATTTGCATCAGGGAGATTTCCTGCCTGCTCTGCTCTGCTCTACCCTTTTGTGACATCAGCCAGAGGGACACAGCGGCGGGCGGCCATTTTGGAACCGCTGCATGGAGTGGAGAATGTGTAATGGAGGGAGCTCTGCTCAGAACACCGCCTGGGATGAAAGCCTCTGGAACCAATCTATTGAGGCTTCCGCTCTGGCCGTGACAGTCCTTCCCCAAGCCTGGAACATCACTGGATTCCACCTCACAGAAACGGACACATGTGTCGTCAATGTTATGTATAGTAGACCGTTTTAGAAAGGGGAAGAAATGCATTTTGATGCAGCTTCCAATGATCATCTCACATCCATGCAGTTTTGACTTATTGACCCAATTTGGAAAAAGTGTAGATGGCAATATTCAAATATTATTTAAAATCTAGTATGTGAGCTTGAGTCAAACATGAACAGCCATCGTGGCTGCTGGACGATTTAGGGTTTACACTGAATCTCAATGAGGGCTCTGGTTTGCAAGTCTTCAGGGAGACACAGAGACAGAGATAGAAAGCGAGAGAGAGATCCCTCCTCACCTGCAAGAGGAAGTGATTGGGCAAGCGAGATAGAGCAGCAGGAGGGAGGCAGGAGGGAGGTGATGGTTTTATTTTAGGGATGGGGGGGTGTCCTCTCTGCTCATCTCCAATGATGCGGGGGGTGATTTCTTTCAGAAGGGCAGCAAGTGCCCCGAGGCGGAGTGGAGGAGAGAGAGGGGAGACAGATAGAGAGGAGATAGGGAAGAGGAGAGAGAGGGGAGACAGATAGAGAGGAGATAAATAAGAGGAGAGAGAGATTGGAGACAGATAGAGAGGAGATAGAGAAGAGGAGAGAGGGGAGACAGATAGAGAGGAGATAGGGAAGAGGAGAGAGAGAAAGAAAGAGGAGAGATGCAGTATACAGAGAGAGTCAGGCCTGAAGTGATTCCCTAAACCGACTGCATTAGCGCACATTCGCCATTGAAAATATAACGAGGGGTGAGGCCGGCCTATTTAGATTCTAGGAGAAGATTGTTGTGCTGTGCAGCAGATTTTTTTTCTGGTCACAGCTGGAGACGGAAACCAAGCAGTCACGTGTTACAGTCACGGCGAGGGAAAGAGTCAGCAAGGCAACAAAAGGGGAGCTGAGGCGTGTAGATACATTTATTTTGGTGACATAAAAAGATAAAGACCACAGTGAAAGGAAACCATGTGGATGAAAATTAATTCAGGGTATTGTCATCCTTCTGGATGGTGCTATTGGTGGAAACATGATTGGTGAGAAAGAGCCCTGCTCGGGAAAAGGTGGGAGGATACAGGATTCTGGATTTCAGCAAATGGCAAGACAGCATGTGGAGGAATCTCAGAATCTCTCTCTCTCTATATATATATATATATATATATATATATCACTCTCTCTCTCTCTCTCTCTCTCTCTCTTTCTCTCTCTTTCTCTCTCTCTCTCTCTCTCTCTCTCTCTCTATATATATATATATATATATATAATCACTCTCTCACTCTCTCCCTATATACATATCACTCTCTCACTCTCTCACTCTCTCTCTATATATATATATATCACTCACTCTCTCTATATATGTACATATATATATATATATCTCACTCTCTCACTCTCTCTATATATGTATATATATATATATCACTCTCTCACTCTCTCTCTCTCCCTCTCTCTCTCTCTCTCTCTCTCTCTATATATATATATATATATATATATCACTCTCTCACTCTCTCTATATATGTATATGTATATATCTCTCACTCTCTCTCTCTTTAGTGGTTTCTCAGATGGAACACTGCCTCACAGGATTGTCTATGCTGTAATCCCTCGACATTTGATAAATCCACGTCCGCTGTTTTCTATGAACACGATACACAGCCCTCTACATACCTGGTTGGGACCAACATGGCTTCCAGTCGCACATCCCATGCTCTTTCTCTGGGGAAACAATAGCAGGATAGATTCATTTTGAGCCACAATGGTTATAATGCTACATTTGAAATGTATTATTAAAATGTATTTATTAAAGGTGTTATGGTATGATATGACAAGGAAGTGACATAAAGTGCGAGTTAAGGGATGACTCTATAGGAGTAATTGTAAACATTTAACTAACTTGTTATTAGTTAGGATGTGGCAGCCATGGGTTGACTTGTATAAACGGGTATTTCACTGATTCTAGATACAATCGTGACAGAAATTAAAGGGAAAGTGTCATTTTGCCACCAGTAAATCATAATTATTTTTCATTGGGTCATAGTGTTATTGCAAAATGACGTATAATATAATAATAATAATGACCTTCCTGCAATAATGACCTTCCGGCATCTACAGTATATTGATAAATATGATGGATTTAATTGTGCATCTCAAGCAGACAAACATGACAGTTTTAGATGATTCTATTTTCAGACACAGGTCAGATTCTCAGTGAAATGGACTGTGGCATATTTAGGATAAGTAAATCTAGAGTATTTGTTTAATACAGTGGTATGATGTGATTGATGATAGGTGTTTGAGCAGCCTCCCTCCATCTCACAGAGACATTGAAATGTTACTTCTCTTTTCATTTACATGTTTATCATAAAGGGCACATTTTTCATAAATGGACAACAAACAAATATGTATGTTGTGACTTTTATTGTTTTTAATTTGATGGAAAAAGTGAATAAATGTGATAGAAAACGATCAGGTCATGA
Organism: Oncorhynchus mykiss; assembly: GCF_057628025.1. Lineage (NCBI taxonomy): Eukaryota > Metazoa > Chordata > Actinopteri > Salmoniformes > Salmonidae > Oncorhynchus > Oncorhynchus mykiss. The sequence goes on from NC_143032.1 coordinate 15,326,126, forward strand.
CTATGAATACAATGTCCTCTCATATCAGCTGGGCTAGGCAATCTGGACCCTCTCTTTCTAAAACTATCCACCGCCATTGTTGCAACCCCTATTACGAGCCTGTTCAACCTCTCTTTCGTATCGTCCAAGATCCCTAAAGATTGGAAAGCTGCCGCGGTCATCCCCCTCTTCAAAGGGGGTGACACCCTAGACCCAAACTGTTACAGACCTACATCCATCCTGCCCTGCCTTTCTAAAGTCTTCGAAAGCCAAGTTAATAAACAGATCACTGACCATTTCGAATCCCACCGTACCTTCTCCACTGTGCAATCCGGTTTCCGAGCTGGTCACGGGTGCACCTCAGCCACGCTCAAGGCACTAAAACGATATCATAACCGCCATCAATAAAAGACAGTACTGTGCAGCCGTCTTCATCGACCTGGCCAAGGCTTTTGACTCTGTCAATCACCGTATTCTTATCGGCAGACTCAATAGCCTTGGTTTTTCTGATGATTGCCTCGCCTGGTTCACAAACTACTTTGCAGACAGAGTTCAGTGTGTTAAATCGGAGGGCATGTTGTCCGGACCTCTGGCATGTTGTCCGGACCTCAGTCTCTAAGGGGTACCACAGGGTTCAATTCTCAGGCCGACTCTTTTCTCTGTATATATCAATGATGTCGCTCTTGTTGGGGGCGATTCCCTGATCCACCTCTACGCAGACGACACCATTCTGTATACTTCTGGCCCTTCCTTGGACACTGTGCTAACTATCCTCCAAACGAGCTTCAATGCCATACAACACTCCTTCCGTGGCCTTCAACTGCTCTTAAACACTAGTAAAACCAAATGCATGCTTTTCAACCGTTCGCTGCCCGCACCCGCCCGCCCGACTAGCATCACCACCCTGGACGGTTCCGACCTAGAATATGTGGACAAACTATAAATTCCTAGGTGTCTGGCTAGACTATAAACTCTCCTTTCAGACTCATATTAAACATCTCCAATCAAAAATCAAATCTAGAATCGGCTTTCTATTTCGCAACAAAGCCTCCTTCACTCACGCCGCCAAACTTACCCTAGCAAAACAGACTATCCTACCGATCTTAGACTTCGGCGATGTCATCTACAAAATAGCTTCCAAAACTGTACTCAGCAAACTGGATGCAGTCTATCACAATGCCATCCGTTTTGTTACCAAATCACCTTATACCACCCACCACTGCGGCCTGTATGCTCTAGTCGGCTGGCCCTCGCTACATATTCGTCGCCAGACCCACTGGCTCCAGGTCATCTATAAGTCTATGCTAGGTAAAGCTCTGCGTTATCTCAGTTCACTGGTCACGATAATAACACCCACCCGTAGCACTTGGTCCAGCAGGTATATCTCACTGATCATCCCCAAAGCCAACACCTCATTTGGCCACCTTTCCTTCCAGTTCTCTGCTGCCAATGACTGGAACTAATTGCAAAAATTGCTGAAGGTGGAGACTTTTATTTCCCTCACCAACTTTAAACATCAACTATCTGAGCAGCTAACCGATCGCTGCAGCTGTACATAGTCCATCTGTAAATTGCCCATCCAATCTACCTACCTCATCCCCATACTGTTTTTATTTGATTTACTTTTCTGCTCTTTTGCACACCAGTATCTCTACTTGCACATCATCACCTGCTCATTTATCACTCCAGTGTTAATCTGCTAAATTGTAACTCACTCACAAACTTCTACAGATGCACAATCGAGAGCATCCTGTCGGGCTGCATCACCGCCTGGTACGGCAACTGCTCCGCCCACACCCGTAAGGCTCTCCAGAGGGTAGTGAGGTCTGCACAACGCATCACCGGGGGCAAACTACCTGCCCTCCAGGACACCTACACCACCCGATGTCACAGGAAGGCCATAAAGATCATCAAGGACAACAACCACCCGAGCCACTGCCTGTTCACCCCGCTATCATCCAGAAGGCGAGGTCAGTACAGGTGCATCAAAGCTCAGAGCGAGAGACTGAAAAACAACTTCTATCTCAAGGCCATCAGACTGTTAAACAGCCATCACTAACATTGAGTGGCTGCTGCCAACACACTGACTCAACTCCAGCCACTTTAATAATGGGAATTGATGGGAATTGATGTAAAATATATCACTAGCCACTTTAAACAATGCTACTTTTAATATAATGTTTACATACCCTACATTATTCATCTCAAATGTATATGTATATACTGTACTCTATATCATCTACTGCATCTTTATGTAATACATGTATCACTAGCCACTTTAAACTATGCCACTTTGTTTACATACCCTACATTACTCATCTCATATGTATATACTGTACTCGATACCATCTATTGCATCTTGCCTATACCGCTCTGTACCATCACTCATTCACATATCTTTATGTACATATTCTTTATCCCTTTACACTTGTGTGTATAAGGTAGTAGTTTTGGAATTGTTAGTTAGATTACTTGTTGGTTATTACTGCATTGTCGGAACTAGAAGCACAAGCATTTCGCTACACTCGCATTAACATCTGCTAACCATGTGTATGTGACAAATACGTTTGATTTGATTTTGATTTAGATTTGTTCGCTCCTATGGCCTATTTATTGCCTACCTCCTCATGCCTTTTGCACACACTGTATAAAGACTTTCTTTTTTCTACTGTGTCATTGATTTGTTTATTGTCTTATTGGCTTGTTTATTGTTTACTCCATGTGTAACTCTGTGTTGTTGTCTGTGTCACACTGCTTTGCTTTATTTTGGCCAGGTCGCAGTTGTAAATGAGAACTTGTTCTCAACTAGCTACCTGGTTAAATAAAGGTGTTCTCAACTGGCCTACCTGGTTAAATAAAGGTGAAATAAAATAAAATAAAAAATATCGATCAGAGGAAGAGATGAGCCTTTTAATTCACTGCTGAACGTTCATGTTCACAATTACAGAGTTCAACGTACAGTATGTGATTGCAGGACCTCAGGGTATCAGGGGAGAGCAAGGTTCAAGCATCTTGATATTTCCAACAGAACTAAATATTGTGGGGCTTGTTACGGGGACGTACTGTATGAACCTCTGTCAATCCCCTAGAGAGGTCCACCACTCAGAGGGCCCTGCTTGTGGAAAGTCGGGGACATGATTGGCTGAGCACAGAGGGGTTGTGGGAGTTTGTCAGGAAGTGGCAATCATGCAGAGATCAAGGGGCGGAGGATCTTTAGTCCCAGCAAGAGGACATGTTTGTATGACAAATGAGCCTGGAGAATTGAGCAGATCGGAGGCGAGGACAGGAGAGCTATAGTAAAGCCAGGTGCCATTTCAACAGCGATTGACTAGGCTCTCTTTCTCAGCTGGGTAGAGGTGACTAAAGGAAGTCCAGTGGATCCGGGGGGGGGGGGGGGGCTAGAGAATGTGCAGAGCGTTATATATCCCAAAATCAGGAGAAGACAGTTCATGTAATGCTTCTAGAAGACAGCTGTGGGCTGGAGTGTCCGCTTGCAAGTCTCTTAATTCCATTCATGAAATGTAGAGACATATTATGGGTAAAACAATGTCATTCATAATGGTACTTGGCAATGACAGGGTAATCATTTTAATACAAAGACCCATTACAAGTGATTCTCAGATATTTCCTTTTTAAAGTAATAGCACAGTAGTGCGTATATCAAATATAGAATTTTTCTCATTTGCAGTTTAAATTGTGTGAACTTGTAGACAGACACAGAAGACAGGTCCTCATCCTAGCTCTTCACATGTGTCATTTAAAGCAGCGATCACCATTTTCTCCCTCAATTTGCAATCAACGCAGAGGACTGTGAAATGTGCTCCATTCAAATGAGGCTATTTGAATCTGAAAAGGGTGCATTTTGATAATAGCTTTAAATTACAACCATATATCTACATATCTATTTTCCTTCACTTCTTAAATGTTGTAGAGAGGAACATAAGACCTTGGAGGACACTCAGGACAGAAGAGGCTGCATTTTTTAAATCCCATTTTGTCTATACTTCTACAGGTCGATGTGCTGTTTGAGCTCAATATCTGCTTCCATCAATATATATGAATTATCATATCTGCTGAGCACTCTGAAATTATGAATGAATTTTCAACTGTCAATGCACTGATCAATAAGCTCACAATTACCAGGCTAATATTTCCCTCATAATCTGAAGAAATCGATGGGTCAGAATTTCAAAGGCTGCTATTCACAATGAAGAGGAATGATTGGCTGATCAAGACAGAGAGGAGAGGAGAGGAGAGGAGAGGAGAGGAGAGGAGAGGAGAGGAGAGGAGAGGAGAGGAGAGGAGAGGAGAGGCAGTGTCAGCTCTTAACTTACTGAGAGAGAGAGAGAGAGAGAGAGAGAGAGAGAGAGAAAGAGAAAGGTCCATCTGGACAGTAACTCTGTGTCATGGAATAGAGAGCATAGACATGAGGACACTGCTGTAGGCCTATTTGTGAAATTCCACTACTTCACTCACAAATAATTTACATATCATCAGTGCACCATTTAACCGAGGCTGTACAAGGTAACATAGTCGAGTCAGAGTTCACATCTAGACAACACTACAATATCATCTCCCTTTGACTCGCCAACTATGGTTCAAGTCAAGTGCCTCTCCCCCATCAACTCACCCTGGTCTCGTGAAAAGACCTGTGGTGACCTCATGTGAAGCGTGGCTGACCTCTGGGGGTCAGTGTGACAGGGGGACCGTGACAGGGGACACTGACTCCACACCTCTGACCTCACCATTTAAACAGACACAGACGAGTGAAACAGAGTAGCTTCATGAATGTTAAAAAGCAATACAATGTATAGGGGATTGGAAATGGTGCAGACAATTACATTGATGGACGTTACAATCTATCTGCAATATTAAAGCTGATCTACCCCCCCTTTTTACAAACACATAAGTGCAGAGGATGTGTTTGGTGTGTGTTGATGTGATTTTGAATCAAATCAAACGTATTTAAATGATGAGATTCTGATTAAAATTGTAGATATAAAATCTGAAAAGATAGGTATATACCATGAAAGTTAAGATTATACATTTATTTTGATTTAGGAATACATTTTTGACAGACAATGCTTATCTTATTCCACTAAATCAAGATTTAGCTTCCTGTGTTTTCAAAATGGCTGCTCCATCTGTTATTCTTTGTCTGAGGGGCCCTTGTCTGGTTCCTGGTGGCCCCATCACATTCTATAAAACATTTACATTATACAACTAAACATTTAACCAAAGAGAACCTTTTGAAATGTGCCCAAATGCATAAAATTATATTCACCACATAATTAGCTCCTCCCACACTAGCAAGTTGTGTTGTCTTGACTATCACCATTTCAAATAATGCATAGTCTACGATTGGGTGCACCTTTGATTTAGAGAGGTCAAAACTGCAGACCGGCGCAGACAAAAAAAAGTTATTTGGGATCAAGTTTTAAGGCAGTGTAATGACATGTATAAAGTACATGAATATTCATTAGCAACAAAATGGAAAATAGCAATTACACTGTATAGTGTTTTTTCTACTTATTTTTGTTTTAATTTTTAAAACAAAGAGGTTTATGTATATTCAAATAAATACCGTTACTTCTGAAGAGGTGGAAAGTTTTGTTTTTGAGTTTGAGAACGTTGCTGTTTATTTATTGTTTCCCTCAATAGAATATCTTTTCTCTTGGTGCGTATTAACCTAATTTGGAGGAATGGTGTTAACGCTACACTAATTCTCATAATTATACAGGTTTCTATGGAAACGCACTAATCCATTAGTTTTGATTCATTATGTTTTACCTTCCAGACGATTTTAATTGTTGTGATGCGAGATAAAAGGATATGCCTGCAAGCATGAAAACATCTAGCCCACAATAAGGTTTTCAATAGCTTCTGGAAGACTCTTAGTGTTCAGAAGAACTGTTAAGGGTGGCCAGAGCTACGCTGACCAAACAAAACCATACACCATTCTGTTGGTTAGCATCTTAGATAAGGCCTGGATCCAACCAAAAACCTGCCATGGTAATGATGATGTAGAATGTATCATTGTTTACCCAACTACTACCTGCAAGCGTATCTTTCTCAAAAAACGGGAAGCTTCTAACTGAGGGGGGGACTTTTACAGTTCTCAAAACCATTCTGTCACTTCCTTTGACAACAGGGGAAAGTTATGTGTAGCATATGCTTCTGTAAAAATACTCTAATTTGTATTTACATACCACCTATCTCTACTCAAATAATGACTGTGTTGTTTTTTATAAACCCAATAGAATTAGTTAAGGGGACATTATTTCTGTATTTCAGGAAGTAAATAAATGTAGATCCAGATGTGTCCAGTCAACATATACTGCACATTCCAAGCACTTTGAAACTTTTTCCTTCATAATAATAATTACTATAAATCATAATGGCCTAGATAGAACATCATTATTATTTCGTAATTATTGGCGTTATTTGAGGAAGAGAGGAAAGTCATTATACATCACAAAATTGAAAATATATCTCACATTATTAAAAAAAAAAAATATCAGCCAGGCCTATATTTTGAAAGTCTCACAGAAAGCCATCTACAGTGATGGTGACTGAGTCCTTACTGACTCGGCATCTCCTTTCTACAAACCTGCATGTCCTCTAATTCTGTCATTATGGCCACAGAGGACAGGGTTTAGATTTACACTGACCAGATAACTAATGTTAATAAGACCTGGCAGCTAGAGGTGAGACCTGGATACATCTCTCAGTAATACTGTATTATTGACCACCTGATTAAAATGTCCCATGATAGATGACACTGCAAAAAACAAAACAAAAAGATAGAGATGATAGAAAGAGTGAGAGAGAAAAAAAGGGAGAGATGAAGAGAACGGGGGTAGAGAGAAAGATAGAGGGTGTGTGTGTGTGTGTGTGTGTGTGTGTGCGTGTGTGTGTGTGTGTGTGAGAGAGAGAGAGAGAGGGAGAGGGTAGAGAGAGAGAAAGAGGATGAGAGAGAGAAACAGAGAGTGACACAGAGAGAGAGAGAGAGAGAGAGAGAGAGAGAGAAAGGGTAGAGAGAGAGAGAAAGGGTAGAGAGAGAGAGAGAGGATGAGAGAGAGAGAAACAGAGAGAGCGACAGAGAGAGAGAGAGAGAGAGAGAGAGAGAGAAACAGAAAGCCCCAACATCCCTTGTTAGGTGCTGTCCACTAGCAGGTGCTGAAACCAATGCATAAACTAACTCTATTTATCATCACTGACTTGGACAGTATTTCACTTCTTATATATATATACTGTTTACAGTACAGGTCAAAAGTTTGATTGTACAATATTAGTGGAGACATCAAAGCTATGAAATAACACATATGGAATCAGGTAGTAAGCAAAAAATTGTGCAACAAATAAAAATATATTTCAGATTTTAGATTCTCCAAAGTAGCCACGCATTGCCTTGATGACAGCTTTGCACACTCTTGGCATTCTCTCAACCAGTTTCATGAGGTAGTCACCTGGAATGCATTTCAATTAACTGGTAAGAGTGGTTAAAGGTTAATTTGTGGTATTTCTTTCCTTCTTAATGCGTTTGAGCCAATCAGTTGTGTTGTGACAAGGTAGGGTTTGTATACAGACGCCCTATTTGGTAAAAGACCAAGTCCATATTATGGCAAGAACAGCTCAAATAAGAAAAAAGAAACAACAGTCATCATGACTTTAAGACATGAAGGTCAGCCAATACAGAACATTTCAAGAACTTTGTGCAGTTGCAAAAACCATCAAGCGCTATGATGAAACGGGCTCTCATGAGGACCACCACAGGAAAGGAAGACCCAGAGTTACCTCTGCTGCAGAGGATAAGTTCATTCGAGTTACCAGCGTCAGAAATTGCAGCCCATATAAATGCTTCACTGAGTTCAAGTAACTGACAAATCTCAACATCAACTGTTCAGAAGAGACTGCGTGAATCAGGCCTTCATGGTCGAATTGCTGCAAAGAAACCATTACTAAAAAACACCAATAAGAAGAAGAGACTTGAAACACGAGCAATGGACATAAGACCAGTGGAAATCTGTCCTTTTGTCTGATGTGTCCAAATGTGAGATTTTTGGTTTTAACTACCGTGTCTTTGTGAGACGTAGAGTAGGTGAACGGATGATCTCTGCATGTGTGGTTCCCACAGTGAAGCATGGAGGAGGAGGTGTGGAGGAGGAGGTGTGATGGTGTGGGGGTGCTTTGCTGGTGACACTGTCGGTGATTTATTTCAAATTCAAGGCACAATTAACCAGCATGGCTACCACAGCATTCTGCAGTGATACGCCATCCCATCTGGTTTGCGCTTAGTGGGACTATCATTTGTTTTTCAACAGAACATTGACCCAACACACCTCCAGGCTGTGTAAGGGCTATTTGACCAATAAGTTGAATGATGGAGTGCTGCATCAGATGACCTGGCCTCCACAATCACCCGACCTAAACCCAATTGAGATGGTCTGGGATGAGTTGGACCTCAGAGCGAAGGAAAAGCAGCCAACAAGTGCTTAGCATATGTGAGAACTCCTTCAAGACTGTTGGAAAAGCATTCCAGGTGAAGCTGGTTGAGAGAAGAGTGTGCAAAGCTGTCATCAAGGCAAAGGGTGGCTACTTTGAAGAATCTCAAATATATATTTTTTTATTTGTTTAACACTATTTTGGTTACTACGTGATTCCATATGTGATATTTCAGAGTAGAAAATGTAGAAAAAAGTACAAATAAAGAAAAACCCTTGAATGAGTAGGTGTGTCCAAACTGATTGACTGGTACTGTATATATATATATATATATATATATATATATATATAAGTGTATATATATATATATGTATATATATATACAGTGCCTTGCGAAAGTATTCGGCCCCCCTGAACTTTGCGACCTTTTGCCACATTTCAGGCTTCAAACATAAAGATATAAAACTGTATTTTTTTGTGAAGAATCAACAACAAGTGGGACACAATCATGAAGTGGAACGACATTTATTGGATATTTCAAACTTTTTTAACAAATCAAAAACGGAAAAATTGGGCGTGCAAAATTATTCAGCCCCCTTAAGTTAATACTTTGTAGCGCCACCTTTTGCCTTGATTACAGCTGTAAGTCGCTTGGGGTATGTCTCTATCAGTTTTGCACATCGAGAGACTGACATTTTTTCACATTCCTCCTTGCAAAACAGCTCGAGTTCAGTGAGGTTGGATGGAGAGCATTTGTGAACAGCAGTTTTCAGTTCTTTCCACAGATTCTCGATTGGATTCAGGTCTGGACTTTGACTTGGCCATTCTAACACCTGGATATGTTTATTTTTGAACCATTCCATTGTAGATGTTGCTTTATGTTTTGGATCATTGTCTTGTTGGAAGACAAATCTCCGTCCCAGTCTCAGGTCTTTTGCAGACTCCATCAGGTTTTCTTCCAGAATGGTCCTGTATTTGGCTCCATCCATCTTCCCATCAATTTTAACCATCTTCCCTGTCCCTGCTGAAGAAAAGCAGGCCCAAACCATGATGCTGCCACCACCATGTTTGACAGTGGGGATGGTGTGTTCAGCTGTGTTGCTTTTACGCCAAACATAACGTTTTGCATTGTTGCCAAAAAGTTCAATTTTGGTTTCATCTGACCGGAGCACCTTCTTCCACATGTTTGGTGTGTCTCCCAGGTGGCTTGTGGCAAACTTTAAACTACACTTTTTATGGATATCTTTAAGAAATGGCTTTCTTCTTGCCACTCTTCCATAAAGGCCAGTTTTGTGCAATATACGACTGATTGTTGTCCTATGGACAGAGTCTCCCACCTCAGCTGTAGATCTCTGCAGTTTTCCAGAGTGATCATGGGCCTCTTGGCTGCATCTCTGATCAGTCTTCTCCTTGTATGAGCTGAAAGTTTAGAGGGACGGCCAGGTCTTGGTAGATTTGCAGTGGTCTGATACTCCTTTCATTTCAATATTATCACTTGCACAGTGCTCCTTGGGATGTTTAAAGCTTGGGAAATCTAATTCTTTACATTAGTTTATACTGGATTATGCGTACATTTTGGTACACATATTCTCTACGTTTTCCTCCGTCAGTTCTTTTTAGTCTTGGTTCCAATAGTTTGAATGTACCAAAACATTTCTGAATGTACCAAAACATTTCTGAATGTACCAAAACATTTCTGAATGTACCAAAACATTTCTGAATGTACCAAAACATTTCTGAATATACCAAAACATTTCTGAATGTACCAAAACATTTCTGAATGTACCAAAACATTTCTGAATGTACCAAAACATTTCTGAATATACCAAAACATTTCTGAATGTACCAAAACATTTCTGAATGTACCAAAACATTTCTGAATGTACCAAAACATTTCTGAATATACCAAAACATTTCTGAATGTACCAAAACATTTCTGAATGTACCAAAACATTTCTGAATATACCAAAACATTTCTGAATATACCAAAACATTTCTGAATATACCAAAACATTTCTGAATGTACCAAAACATTTCTGAATGTACCAAAACATTTCTAAATGTACCAAAACATTTCTGAATATAGCAAAATTTTTCTGAATGTACCAAAAACATTTAGAATGTACCAAAACATTTCTGAATATACCAAAACACACTGAAGCTTTACCACTAATCTTGTTTATTTTTTCCCTCCATATTCTGTAACTTTCTGTAGCATCATGTATGCAAAACACCAACCACTTGTCTTGTCCTGTCTTGTCCTGTCTTGTCCTGTCTGTCCTGTCTTGTCCGGTCTTGTCCTGTCTGTCCTGTCTGTCCTGTCTTGTCCTGTCTGTCCTGTCTGTCCTGTCTGTCCTGTCTTGTCCTGTCTGTCCTGTCTTGTCCGGTCTTGTCCTGTCTGGTCCTGTCTTGTCCGGTCTTGTCCTGTCTGTCCTGTCTGTCCTGTCTTGTCCTGTCTGTCCTGTCTGTCCTGTCTGTCCTGTCTTGTCCTGTCTTGTCCTGTCGGTCCTGTCTGTCCTGTCGGTCCTGTCTGTCCTGTCTTGTCCTGTCTGTCCTGTCTTGTCCGGTCTTGTCCTGTCTGGTCCTGTCTTGTCCGGTCTTGTCCTGTCTGTCCTGTCTGTCCTGTCTTGTCCTGTCTGTCCTGTCTGTCCTGTCTGTCCTGTCTTGTCCTGTCTTGTCCTGTCGGTCCTGTCTGTCCTGTCTTGTCCTGTCTTGTCCTGTCTGTCCTGTCTGTCCTGTCTTGTCCTGTCTTGTCCTGTCTGTCCTGTCTTGTCCTGTCTGTCCTGTCTGTCCTGTCTGTCCTGTCTGTCCTGTCTTGTACTGTCTGTCCTGTCTGTACTGTCTGTCCTGTCTGTCCTGTCTGTCCTGTCTTGTCCTGTCTGTCCTGTCTTGTCCTGTCTGTCCTGTCTTGTCCTGTCTGTCCTGTCTGTCCTGTCTGTCCTGTCTTGTCCTGTCTGTCCTGTCTGTCTTGCCTTGTCCTGTTTTGTCCCTTCTTGACCTACACTGTCAGAAAAAAGGGTTCCAAATGGGTTCTTCAGCTATCCCCTTAGGACATGGGTGTCAAACTCTGGGTAATTATATTTGGCCCGCGAGACAATACCAAATTACTACTAGAGCTGGCCCGCCAGTATTATACAGCGCATTCACCACTAATACTACGAATCCCATAATGCTCTGCTGTTTTCGCGCGCCAATCAGGACAGGACCCAGAAACGCTCTCTCCTCTGTGACAGTAGTCATAGCAACATAGACGCTACAACTGTCAGCGAGCTAACCCTTCCCAAAAATGGCGAAAAGAAAGGCAGAAAACAGGAGCTTTCTGGACAAGTGGGAGGCAGAATATCTGTTTACATATGTAAAAGACAAACCTGTTTGTCTTGTTTGTGGAGTCAACGTGGCTGTAAGTAAGGAGTACAACATTAGACGACACTATGAAACGAAACACCATGACAAATACAAGGACCTGGACATGACTCAAAGGAGCCAGAAAGTAGAGGAGATGAAAATAAGTTTGGTTTCACAACAGAATATGTTTAAAAAAGCCACATCACAAAGCGAGGCTGCTGTAAAGGCTAGTTATATAGTGACAGCAGAGATCGCAAAATCAGCCCGGCCCTTTAATGAGGGAGAGTTCATGAAAAAGTGCATGATGAAGGTTTGTGACCTCGTATGCCCAGAGAAAAAACAAGCATTTTCAAACGTGAGCCTGAGCAGGAACACAGTAGCTGATCGCACATGTGATCTTGCCACCAATCTGTATGACCAGCTGATGGAAAAGGGAAAAGATTTTGTTGCGTTCTCCCTCGCTGTGGATGAGAGCTGCGACGCATCTGATACTGCTCAGCTGTCAGTCTTCATCCGTGGAGTGGACTCAAATCTGTGTGTTACGGAGGAGCTATTAGGATTCAAATCAATGCATGGCACAACCACAGGAAAGGAAATCTTTGAGGAGGTTTCCAAATGTGTAACTGAAATAAAGCTGCCGTGGGATAAACTCGTTGGATTAACGACAGATGGTGCGCCAGCGATGTGCGGTAAAAAGAGTGGACTGGTGGGCATGGTTCGGGAGAAGATGCGGGAAGAGAACTGTGCAGGTGAGCTAACTGTTTACCACTGCATCATACATCAGGAAGCACTGTGTGCCAAAGCCCTAAAGATGGAACATGTTATGACCACAGTAACACAGGTAGTTAACTTTATAAGAGCCAAAGGTCTAAATCACCGCCAGTTTAAATCTTTTCTGGAGGAGTGTGGTTCGGAATACGCAGACGTGCCATATCACACAGAGGTGAGATGGCTAAGCAGAGGAAAAGTACTGAACAGATGTTTCGAGCTGCATGAGGAAATATGTCAATTCCTGGAAACCAAAGGGAAGGATACAGCAGAGCTCCGGGAGCAAAAGTTCCTGTGTGAGCTGGCCTTTCTCTGTGACATCTCGAGCCATCTCGATGCGCTGAACCTGCAGCTTCAGGGGCGGGGGCGCATCATCACAGACATGTACGCTGCAGTGAGGGCCTTCAAAACTAAACTGTGCCTGTGGGAGAATCAGATGCTGCAAGGAAACCCTTGCCATTTTCCCTGCTGCCAATCCATAAAAGCGCAGATCTCTACCGCCGTGTTCCCATGCGCACAGTTTGCTGAAAAACTCAGTGTTCTCGCCGCTGAGTTTAGCCGGCGATTTGCCGACTTCGATGCCCAGAAATGCAAGTTTGAACTGCTTAGTAATCCCTTCGCAGTTGATGTGGAAAATGCACCAACCAACATCCAAATGGAGCTGATTGAACTCCAGTGCAACGACACGCTGAAGTCAAAGTATGATGCTGTGGGCGCCGCACAGTTTCCACGGTTCATCCCTGACACAATGCCTCAGCTCCGCACCCAAGCTGCTCAGATGCTCTCCATGTTCGGCAGCACTTATCTATGCGAGCAACTTTTCTCCTCGATGAAGATGACCAAAACAACTCACAGGAGACGTCTGACTGATGAACATCTTCGCTCGATACTGAGGATTTCTTCAGCTCAGAGCTTGAGCCCAGACATTGATGAACTAGCATCCAAGAAGAGATGCCAGGTATCTGGCTTGGGCACATCAGATTAGACCAGTGTGCAATAATTAACGTTTTCTTTATGCACTTTTTCTTGCTACAAGGCATGGGCTTGAATGGTTGATTGATTTATTATCATTTTATTTGTAAAATTATTAGCCAGTGGAAAAAGTTTATTTTGGTATTTAAATCAGAAGGCTGCAAATAGAAAAGAGGCATACAATTTTATTTATTTAATAAATGAATGCCATTGATGTGTTTTTTCATTTGAAATTTGATTTTGCATGTCTCCACTATTAAATTATATATTGTATGGTAATAAGCGATGCTTGTTCCATATTCAATGTTAAAGCAAAACTTGTTTGGGTCCATATTAAAAGGTTAATTTGTTCAATGTTGGCCCGTGACTTTGTTCAGGTTTTACATTTTGGCCCACTGGGTATTTGAGTTTGACACCCCTGCCTTAGGAGAACCCTTTTTGGTTCCAGGTAGAACTCTTTTGGGTTCCATGTAGAACCCTCTGTGGAAAGGTTTTTTTTTTAAAAAGTGTACCCTGCTGTGGGATGAGTAAGTGGAGGGGGTATCTCGCTGTCTCTTTTTTGCTTTCTACCTCTATCTTAATTGATATCCCTCTCTCTCTCTGTTCCCTTTCCTCTGTCGTTCTCTCTCTCTTCCCTTTCCTCTGTCATTCACTCTCTCTCTTCCCTTTCCTCTGTCATTCTCTCTCTTCCCTTTCCTCTGTCATTCTCTCCGTTCCCTTTCCTCTGTCATTCTCTCTCTCTTCCCTTTCCTCTGTCGTTCTCTCTCTCTCTTCCCCTTCCTCTGTCATTCTCTCTCTCCCCCTTCCCTTTCCTCTGTCGTTCTCTCTCTCTCTCTTCCCTTTCCTCTGTCGTTCTCTCTCTTCCCTTTCCTCTGTCGTTCTCTCTCTCTCTTTTCCCTTTCCTCTGTCATTCTCTCTCCCCCTTCCCTTTCCTCTGTCGTTCTCTCTCTCCCCCTTCCCTTTATTCTGTCGTTCTCTCTCCCCCTCCCCTTTCCTCTGTCCTTCTCTCTGTCTCTCTTCCCTTTCCTCTGTCATTCTCTCTCTTCCCTTTCCTCTGTCGTTCTCTCTCTTCCCTTTCCTCTATCGTTCTCTCTCTCTCTCTTCCCTTTCCTCTGTCATTCTCTCTCCCCCTCCCCTTTCCTCTGTCGTTCTCTCTCTCCCCCTTCCCTTTCCTCTGTCGTTCTCTCTCTCTCCCTTCCCTTTCCTCTGTCGTTCTCTCTCTCTCTTCCCTTTCCTCTGTCGTTCTCTCTCTCTCCCTTCCCTTTCCTCTGTCGTTCTCTCTCTCTCTTCCCTTTCCTCTGTCGTTCTCTCTCTCTCCCTTCCCTTTCCTCTGTCGTTCTCTCTCTCTTCCCTTTCCTCTGTCGTTCTCTCTCTCTCCCTTCCCTTTCCTCTGTCGTTCTCTCTCTCTTCCCTTTCCTCTGTCGTTCTCTCTCTCTCCCTTCCCTTTCCTCTGTCGTTCTCTCTCTCCCCCTTCCCTTTCCTCTGTCGTTCTCTCTCTCCCCCTTCCCTTTCCTCTGTCATTCTCTCCCCCTTCCCTTTCCTCTGTCGTTCTCTCTCCCCCTCCCCTTTCCTCTATCCTTCTCTCTGTCTCTCTTCCCTTTCCTCTGTCGTTCTCTCTCTTCCCTTTCCTCTGTCGTTCTCTCTCTTCCCTTTCCTCTATCGTTCTCTCTCTCTCTTCCCTTTCCTCTGTCGTTCTCTCTCTCTCCCTTCCCTTTCCTCTGTCGTTCTCTCTCTCTCTTCCCTTTCTACTGTCGTTCTCTCTCTCTCCCTTCCCTTTTCTCTGTCGTTCTCTCTCTCTCTTCCCTTTCCTCTGTCGTTCTCTCTCTCTCCCTTCCCTTTCCTCTGTCGTTCTCTCTCTCTCTTCCCTTTCCTCTGTCGTTCTCTCTCTCTCCCTTCCCTTTTCTCTGTCGTTCTCTCTCTCTCCCTTCCCTTTTCTCTGTCGTTCTCTCGCTCTCTTCCCTTTCCTCTGTCGTTCTCTCTCTCTCCCTTCCCTTTCCTCTGTCGTTCTCTCTCTCTCCCTTCCCTTTCCTCTGTCGTTCTCTCTCTCTCTTCCCTTTCCTCTGTCGTTCTCTCTCTCTCCCTTCCCTTTCCTCTGTCGTTCTCTCTCTCTTCCCTTTCCTCTGTCGTTCTCTCTCTCTCCCTTCCCTTTCCTCTGTCGTTCTCTCTCTCCCCCTTCCCTTTCCTCTGTCGTTCTCTCTCTCCCCCTTCCCTTTCCTCTGTCATTCTCTCCCCCTTCCCTTTCCTCTGTCGTTCTCTCTCCCCCTCCCCTTTCCTCTGTCCTTCTCTCTGTCTCTCTTCCCTTTCCTCTGTCGTTCTCTCTCTTCCCTTTCCTCTGTCGTTCTCTCTCTTCCCTTTCCTCTATCGTTCTCTCTCTCTCTCTTCCCATTCCTCTGTCATTCTCTCTCCCCCTCCCCTTTCCTCTGTCGTTCTCTCTCTCCCCCTTCCCTTTCCTCTGTCGTTCTCTCTCTCTCCCTTCCCTTTCCTCTGTCGTTCTCTCTCTCTCTTCCCTTTCTACTGTCGTTCTCTCTCTCTCCCTTCCCTTTCCTCTGTCGTTCTCTCTCTCTCTTCCCTTTCCTCTGTCGTTCTCTCTCTCTCCCTTCCCTTTCCTCTGTCGTTCTCTCTCTCTCTTCCCTTTCCTCTGTCGTTCTCTCTCTCCCTTCCCTTTTCTCTGTCGTTCTCTCTCTCTCTTCCCTTTCCTCTGTCGTTCTCTCTCTCTCCCTTCCCTTTCCTCTGTCGTTCTCTCTCTCTTCCCTTTCCTCTGTCGTTCTCTCTCTCCCCCTTCCCTTTCCTCTGTCGTTCTCTCTCTCTCTCTTCCCTTTCCTCTGTAGTTCTCTCTCTCTCTCCCTTCACTTTCCTCTGTCATTCTCTCTCTCTCTCTCTCTCCCTTCCCTTTCCTCTGTCGTTCTCTCTCTCTCCCTTCCCTTTCCTCTGTCGTTCTCTCTCTCCCCTTTCCCTTTCCTCTGTCGTTCTCTCTCTCTCTCCCTTCCCTTTCCTCTGTCGTTCTCTCTCTCCCCCTTCCCTTTCGTCTGTCGTTCTCTCTCTCCCCCTTCCCTTTCCTCTGTCGTTCTCTCTCTCTCTCTCTTCCCTTTCCTCTGTCGTTGTCTCTCTCTCCCCCTTCCCTTTCCTCTGTCATTCTCTCTCTCTTCCCTTTCCTCTTTCATTCTCTCCCTTCCCTTTCCTCTGTCATTCTCTCCCCCTTTCCTTTCCTCTGTCGTTCTCTCTCTCCCCCTTCCCTTTCCTCTGTCGTTCTCTCTCTCTCTCTCTTCCCTTTCCTCTGTCGTTCTCTCTCTCTCCCTTCCCTTTCCTCTGTCGTTCTCTCTCTCTCTTCCCTTTCCTCTGTCGTTCTCTCTCTCTCCCTTCCCTTTTCTCTGTCGTTCTCTCGCTCTCTTCCCTTTCCTCTGTCGTTCTCTCTCTCTCCCTTCCCTTTCCTCTGTCGTTCTCTCTCTCTCCCTTCCCTTTCCTCTGTCGTTCTCTCTCTCTCTTCCCTTTCCTCTGTCGTTCTCTCTCTCTCCCTTCCCTTTCCTCTGTCGTTCTCTCTCTCTTCCCTTTCCTCTGTCATTCTCTCTCTCTCCCTTCCCTTTCCTCTGTCGTTCTCTCTCTCCCCCTTCCCTTTCCTCTGTCGTTCTCTCTCTCCCCTTTCCTCTGTCATTCTCTCCCCCTTCCCTTTCCTCTGTCGTTCTCTCTCCCCCTCCCCTTTCCTCTGTCCTTCTCTCTGTCTCTCTTCCCTTTCCTCTGTCGTTCTCTCTCTTCCCTTTCCTCTGTCGTTCTCTCTCTTTCCTTTCCTCTATCGTTCTCTCTCTCTCTCTTCCCAATCCTCTGTCATTCTCTCTCCCCCTCCCCTTTCCTCTGTCGTTCTCTCTCTCCCCCTTCCCTTTCCTCTGTCGTTCTCTCTCTCTCCCTTCCCTTTCCTCTGTCGTTCTCTCTCTCTCTTCCCTTTCTACTGTCGTTCTCTCTCTCTCCCTTCCCTTTCCTCTGTCGTTCTCTCTCTCTCTTCCCTTTCCTCTGTCGTTCTCTCTCTCTCCCTTCCCTTTCCTCTGTCGTTCTCTCTCTCTCTTCCCTTTCCTCTGTCGTTCTCTCTCTCTCCCTTCCCTTTTCTCTGTCGTTCTCTCTCTCTCTTCCCTTTCCTCTGTCGTTCTCTCTCTCCCTTCCCTTTCCTCTGTCGTTCTCTCTCTCTTCCCTTTCCTCTGTCGTTCTCTCTCTCCCCCTTCCCTTTCCTCTGTCGTTCTCTCTCTCTCCCTTCCCTTTCCTCTTTCATTCTCTCCCTTCCCTTTCCTCTGTCATTCTCTCCCCCTTTCCTTTCCTCTGTCGTTCTCTCTCTCCCCCTTCCCTTTCCTCTGTCGTTCTCTCTCTCTCTTCCCTTTCCTCTGTCGTTCTCTCTCTCTCCCTTCCCTTTCCTCTGTCGTTCTCTCTCTCTCTTCCCTTTCCTCTGTCGTTCTCTCTCTCTCCCTTCCCTTTTCTCTGTCGTTCTCTCGCTCTCTTCCCTTTCCTCTGTCGTTCTCTCTCTCTCCCTTCCCTTTCCTCTGTCGTTCTCTCTCTCTCCCTTCCCTTTCCTCTGTCGTTCTCTCTCTCTCTTCCCTTTCCTCTGTCGTTCTCTCTCTCTCCCTTCCCTTTCCTCTGTCGTTCTCTCTCTCTTCCCTTTCCTCTGTCATTCTCTCTCTCTCCCTTCCCTTTCCTCTGTCGTTCTCTCTCTCCCCCTTCCCTTTCCTCTGTCGTTCTCTCTCTCCCCTTTCCTCTGTCATTCTCTCCCCCTTCCCTTTCCTCTGTCGTTCTCTCTCCCCCTCCCCTTTCCTCTGTCCTTCTCTCTGTCTCTCTTCCCTTTCCTCTGTCGTTCTCTCTCTTCCCTTTCCTCTGTCGTTCTCTCTCTTCCCTTTCCTCTATCGTTCTCTCTCTCTCTCTTCCCATTCCTCTGTCATTCTCTCTCCCCCTCCCCTTTCCTCTGTCGTTCTCTCTCTCCCCCTTCCCTTTCCTCTGTCGTTCTCTCTCTCTCCCTTCCCTTTCCTCTGTCGTTCTCTCTCTCTCTTCCCTTTCTACTGTCGTTCTCTCTCTCTCCCTTCCCTTTCCTCTGTCGTTCTCTCTCTCTCTTCCCTTTTCTCTGTCGTTCTCTCTCTCCCCCTTCCCTTTCCTCTGTCGTTCTCTCTCTCTCTTCCCTTTCCTCTGTCGTTCTCTCTCTCTCCCTTCCCTTTTCTCTGTCGTTCTCTCTCCCCCTTCCCTTTCCTCTGTCATTCTCTCTCTCTTCCCTTTCCTCTTTCATTCTCTCCCTTCCCTTTCTTCTGTCATTCTCTCCCCCTTTCCTTTCCTCTGTCGTTCTCTCTCTCCCCCTTCCCTTTCCTCTGTCGTTCTCTCTCTCTCTCTCTTCCCTTTCCTCTGTCGTTCTCTCTCTCTCCCCCTTCCCTTTCCTCTGTCGTTCTCTATCTCCCTTCCCTTTCCTCTGTCGTTCTCTCGTTCTTCCCTTTCCTCTGTCGTTCTCTCTCTTCCCTTTCCTCTGCCATTCTCTCTCCCCCTTCCCTTTCCTCTGTCGTTCTCTCTCTCCCTTCCCTTTCCTCTGTCGTTCTCTCTTTTCCCATTCCTCTGTCATTCTCTCTCTCTCTCCCTTGCCTTTCCTCTGTTGTTCTCTCTCTCTCTCTTCCCTTTCCTCTGTCGTTCTCTCTCTCTCTTCCCTTTCCTCTGTCGTTCTCTCTCTCCCTTCCCTTTCCTCTGTCGTTCTCTCTCTTCCCTTTCCTCTGTTGTTCTCTCTCTCTCCCTTCCCTTCCCTCTGTCGTTCTCTCTCTCTCCCTTCCCTTTCCTCTGTCGTTCTCTCTCTCCCCCTTCCCTTTCGTCTGTCGTTCTCTCTCTCCCCCTTCCCTTTCCTCTGTCGTTCTCTCTCTCTCTCTCTTCCCTTTCCTCTGTCGTTGTCTCTCTCTCCCCCTTCCCTTTCCTCTGTCATTCTCTCTCTCTTCCCTTTCCTCTGTCATTCTCTCCCTTCCCTTTCCTCTGTCATTCTCTCCCCCTTTCCTTTCCTCTGTCGTTCTCTCTCTCCCCCTTAACTTTCCTCTGTCGTTCTCTCTCTCTCTCTCTT
Source organism: Oncorhynchus mykiss (assembly GCF_057628025.1). Classification (NCBI taxonomy): domain Eukaryota; kingdom Metazoa; phylum Chordata; class Actinopteri; order Salmoniformes; family Salmonidae; genus Oncorhynchus; species Oncorhynchus mykiss. The sequence goes on from NC_143032.1 coordinate 15,345,690, forward strand.
CCCTTTCCTCTGTCGTTCTCTCTCTCTCCCCCTTCCCTTTCCTCTGTCGTTCTCTATCTCCCTTCCCTTTCCTCTGTCGTTCTCTCGTTCTTCCTTTTCCTCTGTCGTTCTCTCTCTTCCCTTTCCTCTGCCATTCTCTCTCCCCCTTCCCTTTCCTCTGTCGTTCTCTCTCTCTCCCTTCCCTTTCCTCTGTCGTTCTCTCTTTTCCCATTCCTCTGTCATTATCTCTCTCTCTCCCTTGCCTTTCCTCTGTTGTTCTCTCTCTCTCTCTCTTCCCTTTCCTCTGTCGTTCTCTCTCTCTCTTCCCTTTCCTCTGTCGTTCTCTCTCTCCCTTCCCTTTCCACTGTCGTTCTCTCTCTTCCCTTTCCTCTGTTGTTCTCTCTCTCTCCCTTCCCTTTCCTCTGTCGTTCTCTCTCTCCCCCTTCCCTTTCCTCTGTCGTTCTCTCTCTACCCTTTCCTCTGTCATTCTCTCTCTCTTCCCTTTCCTCTCTCGTTCTCTCTCTCTCCCTTCACTTTCCTCTGTCGTTCTCTCTCTCCCCCTTCCCTTTCCTCTGTCGTTCTCTCTCTCTCTCCCTTCCCTTTCCTCTGTCTTTCTCTCTCTGCCCCTTCCCTTTCCTCTGTCGTTTTTTCTCTCTCTCCCTTCCCTTTCCTCTGTCGTTCTCTCTCTTCCCTTTCCTCTGTAGTTCTCTCTCTCTCTCCCTTCCCTTTCCTCTGTCATTCTCTCTCTCTCTCTCCCTTCCCTTTCCTCTGTCGTACTCTCTCTCCCCCTTCCCTTTCCTCTGTCGTTCTCTCTCTCTCCCCCTTCCCTTTCCTCTGTCGTTCTCTCTCTCTCTCTTCCCTTTCCTCTGTCATTCTCTCTCTCTCTCTCTTCCCTTTCCTCTGTCGTTCTCTCTCTCTCCCTTCCCTTTCCTCTGTCGTTCTCTCTCTCTCTTCCCTTTCCTCTGTCGTTCTCTCTCTCTCCCTTCCCTTTCCTCTGTCGTTCTCTCTCTCTTCCCTTTCCTCTGTCGTTCTCTCTCTCTCCCTTCCCTTTCCTATGTCGTTCTCTCTCTCTTCCCTTTCCTCTGTCGTTCTCTCTCTTCCCTTTCCTCTGTCATTCTCTCTCTCTTCCCTTTCCTCTGTCGTTCTCTCTCTCTCTCCCTTTCCTTTCCTCTGTCGTTCCCTCTCTCCCCCTTCCCTTTCCTCTGTCGTTCTCTCTCTCTCTCCCTTCCCTTTCCTCTGTTAATCTCTCTCTGCCCCTTCCCTTTCCTCTGTCGTTCTCTCTCTCTCTCCCTTCCCTTTCCTCTGTCGTTCTCTCTCTCTTCCCTTACCTCTGTCGTTCTCTCTCTCTCTCTCCCTTCCCTTTCCTCTGTCGTTCTCTCTCTTCCCTTTCCTCTGTCGTTCTCTCTCTCTCCCTTCCCTTTCCTCTGTCGTTCTCTCTCTTCCCTTTCCTCTGTCGTTCTCTCTCTCTCGCCCTTCCCTTTCCTCTGTCGTTATCTCTCTCTCTCCCTTCCCTTTCCTCTGTCGTTCTCTCTCTTCCCTTTCCTCTGTCGTTCACTCTCTCCCTTCTCTTTCCTCTGTCGTTCCCTCTCTCTCTCTCTTCCCTTTCCTCTGTCGTTCTCTCTCTCCCTTCCCTTTCCTCTGTCGTTCTCTCTCTCTCCCCCTTCCCTTTCCTCTGTCGTTCTCTCTCTCCCTTCCCTTTCACCTGTCGTTCTCTCCCTTCCCTTTCCTCTGTCGTTCTCTCTCTCTCCCTTCCCCTTCCTCTGTCGTTCTCTCTCTCTCTCTCTCTTCCCTTTCCTCTGTCGTTCTCTCTCTTCCCTTTCCTCTGTCGTTCT
>NC_143032.1:15865000-15870000 GCF_057628025.1 Oncorhynchus mykiss
TCTCTCTCCCTCCCCACTCTCTATCTCTCTTCCCCCCCCTCTCTCCCCCCTCTCTCTCTTCCTTCCCCCTCTCTCTGTCCCTCTTCCTCTCCCCTTTCTTTCTGACTGTCTTTTTTCTCTTGGCCTTTTCCTCTACCTTGATCTTTTGTTCTCTCTTTGTACCCATCCTTCTCTCCCTCTCTCTCTTCTTCTTTCCCCACCTTCTCTCCCTCTCTCTCTTCTTCTTTCCCCACCTTGTCTCCCTCTCTCTCTTCTTCTTTCCCACCTTGTCTCCCTCTCTCTCTTCTTCTTTCCCCACCTTGTCTCCCTCTCTCTCTTCTTCTTTCCCCACCTTGTCTCCCTCTCTCTCTTCTTCTTTCCCCACCTTGTCTCCCTCTCTCTCTTCTTCTTTCCCCACCTTGTCTCTCTCTCTCTCTCTCTTCTTCTTTCCCACCTTGTCTCTCTCTCTTCTTCTTTCCCCACCTTGTCTCCCTCTCTCTCTTCTTCTTTCCCCACCTTGTCTCCCTCTCTCTCTTCTTCTTTCCCCACCTTGTCTCCCTCTCTCTTCTTTCCCCACCGTGTCTCCCTCTCTCTCTTCTTCTTTCCCCACCGTGTCTCCCTCTCTCTCTTCTTCTTTCCCCACCTTGTCTCCCTCTCTCTTCTTCTTTCCCCACCTTGGGTCTCCCTCTCTCTCTTCTTCTTTCCCCACCTTGTCTACCTCTCTCTTCTTCTTTCCCCACCCTGTCTCCCTCTCTCTCTTCTTCTTTCCCACCTTGTCTCCCTCTCTCTCTTCTTCTTTCCCCACCTTGTCTCCCTCTCTCTCTCCCTCCCCCCTCTCTATCTCTCTTTCCCCCCCCTCTCTCCCCCCCTCTCTCTTCCTTCCCCCTCTCTCTGTCCCTCTTCCTCTCCCCTTTCTTTCTGACTGTCTTTTTTCTCCTGGCCTTTTCCTCTACCTTGATCTTTTGTTCTCTCTTTGTACCCATCCTTCTCTCCCTCTCTCTCTTCTTCTTTCCCCACCTTCTCTCCCTCTCTCTCTTCTTCTTTCCCCACCTTGTCTCCCTCTCTCTCTTCTTCTTTCCCCACCTTGTCTCCCTCTCTCTCTTCTTCTTTCCCACCTTGTCTCCCTCTCTCTCCTTCTTCCCCACCTTCTCTCCCTCTGTCTCCTTCTTTCCAAATCCTTCTCTCCCTCTCTCTCTTCTTCTTTCCCACCTTGTCTCCCTCTCTCTCCTTCTTCCCCACCTTCTCTCCCTCTGTCTCCTTCTTTCCCCATCTTTCTCTCCCTCTCTGTCTCCTTCTTTCCCCACCTCTCCCTCCCTGTGTTAGCTCCAGGGTGTTGCTTTAAGTGGTAGTGAAAGCTGCTTTGCTTTTAAAAACAGTTTGTCTTAATGAGACCGGGGGACGAGGGAGGGGAGGAGGATCACAGCTGAACCCTATTGCGGTCCTTTCCTGTCTGAGGTGCTTCAGGCTGGGGTCACGCCCAGGGTCACGCTGGCCCGTCACTCTGACTTGGTCCTGGTGCCGGTTCTCATCTGCCGCAGGGTGTGTGTGTAGGGGGGAATGTATGTGTGCGTGTGTGTGTGTTGTCGTCAAAAGAGTGTGTATGTTTGTAGAGATCAGGGCAGGAGGCACATCTGTTTCTGATATCCCAGAAAGCCTTGCTCTCAGGGCCTGGAGGTGCTGGTGTGCCTTTGGAGGAGGAGGAGGAGAGAGCGAGGGAGGTGGAGTGAGTGAGTGAGAGAGAGAGGTGGAGGAAGCGAGAGAGAGAGAGAGAGCGAGGGAGATGGAAGGAGAGAGGTGGAGGGAGAGAGAGAGAGGGAGGAAAGGTGGAGGGAGAGAGAGAGAGAGAGAGAGAGGGAAGGCGGTGGAGGGAGAGAGAGAGGGGAGGGCGAAGGAGGCAGAGAGAGAGATAGGGGAGGGCGAAGGAGGCAGAGAGAGAGATAGGGGAGGGCGAAGGAGGCAGAGAGAGAGATAGGGGAGGGCGAAGGAGGCAGAGAGAGAGATAGGGGAGGGCGAAGGAGGCAGAGAGAGAGATAGGGGAGGGCGAAGGAGGCAGAGAGAGAGAGAGGGGAGGGCGAAGGAGGCAGAGAGAGAGAGAGGGGAGGGCGAAGGAGGCAGAGAGAGAGATAGGGGAGGGCGAAGGAGGCAGAGAGAGAGATAGGGGAGGGCGAAGGAGGCAGAGTGGGCAAGTGAATGGTCACACACTGTGTCAGGCAGAAGATTGTGTGATGTGGCATTGGTTTCAGTAGGCTGTGGTGATCTCTTCTCTCCTGGTCACCATTCCTCATTCTTCTCCTCCTCTTCTCTTCTGGTCACCATTCCTCCTTCTCCTCCTCTTCTCTCCTGGTGTTCATCCTTCCTCCTTCTCCTCCTCTTCTCTCCTGGTGTTCACCATGCCTCCTTCTTCTCCTCCTCTTCTCTCCTGGTGTTCATCCTTCTTCCTTCTCCTCCTCTTCTCTCCTGGTGTTCACCATTCCTCCTTCTCCTCTTCTCTCCTGGTGTTCACCATTCCCACCCTTCTCTCCTGGTGTTCACCATTCCTCCTTCTCTTCTTCTTCTCTCCTGGTGTTCACCATTCCTCCTCTTCTCTCCTGATCACCATTCCTCCTTCTTCTCCTCCCCTTCTCTCCTGGTGTTCACCATTCCTCCTCCTTCTCCTGCTCTTCTGTCCTGGTCACCATTCCTCCTTCTTATCCTCATTTTCTCTCCTGGTCACCATTCCCCCTTTTCTCCTCCTCTTCTCTCCTGGTGTTCATCATTCCTCCTCTTCTCTCCTGGTGTTCACCATTCCTCCTCTTCTCTCCTGGTGTTCACCATCCCTCCTCTTCTCTCCTGGTGTTCATCATTTCTCCTTCCCCCCTTCCTCTTCTCTCTTCTCTGTATTTTGTATTTATTAAGGATCCCCATACTCTTCCTTGGGTCCATTAATTCCTGCCAAGGCAGCAGCTACTCTTCCTTGGGTCCATTAGTTCCTGCCAAGGCAGCAGCTACTCTTCCTTGGGTCCATTAATTCCTGCCAAGGCAGCAGCTACTCTTCCTTGGGTCCATTAATTCCTGCCAAGGCAGCAGCTACTCTTCCTTGGGTCCATTAATTCCTGCCAAGGCAGCAGCTACTCTTCCTTGGGTCCATTAATTCCTGCCAAGGCAGCAGCTACTCTTCCTTGGGTCCATTAATTCCTGCCAAGGCAGCAGCTACTCTTCCCGGGGTCCATTAGTTCCTGCCAAGGCAGCAGCTACTCTTCCCGGGGTCCATTAGTTCCTGCCAAGGCAGCAGCTACTCTTCCCGGGGTCCATTAGTTCCTGCCAAGGCAGCAGCTACTCTTCCCGGGGTCCATTAGTTCCTGCCAAGGCAGCAGCTACTCTTCCCGGGGTCCATTAGTTCCTGCCAAGGCAGCAGCTACTCTTCCCGGGGTCCATTAGTTCCTGCCAAGGCAGCAGCTACTCTTCCCGGGGTCCATTAGTTCCTGCCAAGGCAGCAGCTACTCTTCCCGGGGTCCATTAGTTCCTGCCAAGGCAGCAGCTACTCTTCCCGGGGTCCATTAGTTCCTGCCAAGGCAGCAGCTACTCTTCCCGGGGTCCATTAGTTCCTGCCAAGGCAGCAGCTACTCTTCCCGGGGTCCATTAGTTCCAGCCAAGGCAGCAGCTACTCTTCCTTCTTCTTTCTTCCTTATTTTTTCTTCTTTCCTCCTCTTCTGTCTCCTCCACCTCCACCTCCTCCTCCTCCTCCTCCTCCTCCTCCTCCTCCTCTCCTCCAGTCAGTCAGTAGTGTAGAAAGTGATCTAGCTAGATGAAATGTCACGGCAGTCTTTGAACAGGGCCTGTATAGCAGACACATATTAACGACCATGACTAACAAGCTGCAGGACCCACAGATCAGGAACACTCACTACACACACATATGCCTGCAAAGACACACACACACGCTCTTAAACACTCATACATGCACACACGCACGTGTGCATACACACATGTGCACGTGCACACACTCTTACATACTCATACACGCACATATGCACACACAAAGGTGCACACACAAAGGTGCACACACACACACACACACACACTCTAACACTCATACCCGTGCAAACACTAAATACACACAATCACCCTCCTGTAGAAACAACATTTTACTCTCAAAGTTCCTAAACTGATTCATGCCATCTTTTTAGCATAAACACACAAAGACATACCTGTTAGTGCAGTACCCCCCCACTCCCTCTCAGTCTGTGTCCCACTTTATGGCTCCAGAGCCAGACGCTCCATACACCTGAGCCAATAAAGCTGAGTGCTCACGCCAGGAAAAGTCATTTCGCCCTCCCCACCCCCCCCTCTGTTTCAGTCCCCCAGGCCCTAAAATCTGCCCTGCACTTACGTCCTCTCCTCCCCCCTTCTCCTCTCCCCCTCCTTCTATCCGCCTCCCCAAGGCCCTAAGCTGCCCAGCACTTACCTCCCTTCCTCCTCCCTCACCTCCCCCTTTCTCCCCCCTCTCCCCCAGGCTACTCCAGAGAGGTTCTTTACAGCCCTGTCACCCCTGCCAGAGCAGTAAAACCACATCTGGAATCTCCTTTAACCTCGCTCACACACACACACACACATATACACACCCAGAGACATGCCGCACAAAAACACTCCCATAGCGAGCTACAAACACTGAAATAACACAGTTACCCTAAGTGAGATGATCCTAATGAGCGGCCAGCGTGGAGCTGGAGAGTGAGTGACAGGCAGGCAGATACACTCACAGGAGTGTTGAAACTGTGGAGCATTGATTAGCCATTTTGGACCCAACTATACTTTTAATGTTATCCACTCATGCAAACTGAAGCCATGTTGGCTCATGGACTCGATATCTCAATCTATTGGAGGGATGCGACACCATTCTTACTTAAGAAACGCCATCATTTAAACCACATATGCTCCTTTGAGAACCCTCTTTCAAAGTCACTGAGATCTCTTCTTCTAGCCATGGTAGCCTAAACGAAGGGCAACTGAGCATTTTATACATGACCCTAAGCATGATGGGA